>NC_061113.1:48913861-48980839 GCF_002878395.1 Capsicum annuum | reverse complement strand
GAGTCCAAGAATCCCCTTTTGATACCAAATTATGAGTTTTTACATGTTTATGATGAATGTCTCCATTAAGTTGTTATTGATTTTGATTACGAGTTATTTTTCAAGTTTTTTTCGATGGAATGAGACCTTATATGATTTGAGTATTGAAATCCTCATGTAAAATCCCTAATTCATGGTTTTAGTATTGTAACTATGTTTTCAATCACATGTTTTACTCAGTCCCATGCTTAAATTCATGACTCCCATATGTGTGATGAAATGTCTAAAAGTGGGATTTTGAGCAATGTTTCTTTATTATGGTTTTTAAAGCTTCATATGTCCTTATTGATATTATATTCCGTGCTTGTGGGTTATGAACACTTCATACTTAGTTGTTTACCTAAATTCAGTATCTTCAAAATGATTTCAGATAAACTGAGTATTATTATTCAATCAAGTTATTTATGATAAGTTGTTTGTCCAGTTAAGCTTAGTTTAGTCTAGTAATCAATGTCAGTTTAGTTGGGAGTAGGATTTAGCACCGAGAAAAGCCAAGGATGGGGCTCACCTGCCAGTTGAGGGTGTGACCTTTAGTAGCAGTCCCTTGGTTCTAGAACTATGTAGCCAGTGTAGGTTAGAGATATCAACCTGCCAGTTGAGGGTTGATAAAATATTTACCTGCCAGTATAAGTTAACACGTATCTCATTAGAGAACTTTCCAAATGAGGGTGACTCAGTGGATCCACACAACCATTTTTAGTACCTATGGCACAGTACTAACACCCTTCCAACTGGGTTATTGGTTGGACCCCAATTAGCTCAGATTGGGGCATGTAGGTTACATGATACCTCCCATAGTCTCAGTTCAGTATTCAGTACAGAGTCTAGTTCAGGTTTCCTTAACCATAGCATATAGTTCATTAGTTATTTAGTTACCAAATTTCAATATTTTGGTTTATAGACTATTTCAGTATAATGTTATATTATTGGTCATCCATTCTTATATTTCATAACTTTCACGCATTTATGTATCAGCTATCTTATACTATTTAGTCTGTCATTATATCATGCATATGAACCTATGCATTTTACCCTAACCTTATCTCATATACTAGTAGTTTCAAAGTATAGACTGTATACTTTTTTTCGTGCTATGAAGAAAAATAAATGATTATCAAAAAGACCGCAACTATCCTGAATCAGTGTGATCAACAAAATAGAAAAATAGAAAAAGGTTAATAAGTGCCCCAGAATCTAGTGTAGTGTCAAGAAGGTTTAGTCACTTTAAATATCATCGAGTATCATACCAACCCCTAGCCTATATTACAAGCCTAAGAGAAAATATATAGTGATTCTAACTGACCTGTCTGAAAATCTTCGTAATGAAAATAAGGGAAAGCCTATGGGATTTGGCATACATTGATTGGAACATCATTCTGAGAGTGAGTATCTTTTGCTTGTCCCCATGGTTACATATGTGATGTTTGATAAAAGTGAAGTGGGACTACTTTGTAGTGAGGGCACACTGGTTACATTGCTAGTTGCTAATTTGTTTGGATAGTGTGATCTTGGTACATGCATGGTTGCTGTTGCTAAATTGATGCCATATCTTGATTCCTGTGTGTCGCATTGTTGTTCTTCAATAATATGCACAGTTGTTGTTTTTAAATTAATTGACCTTGGAGATGGTAAATATGGTTTTGAGATAATATAGATGTAAATATGGTAACACACTTGAGGATTTATACTGAGAATAATTGGAAAGTCTTAAGTAACTTTTGTTGTTTTTGATTGTTGTACCTTTGATTTTGCAGTGGAAGTCATGATATAAGAGAACCAACAATGATGGAAAAAAAAAAGTTGAAATCTGAAGCAAATAGAAGAGAAGTGTGGATGACGACACTCCTGATAAGTCGTCAACACTCTTATAAGTTATCAGCTTCATCGTCAGCCTTAAATAGAGAATGGGATTCAGCTGGAAGAAGTGATGACGACATGTGATAAGCCTTCAGAGTTATGATAAGACATCAAGATTGTCGTTATCCTAAGGCAGAATATGAGAGCTGAAGTAAATCATTGATGACATATGTTATAAGTCATCAAGGATATGATAAGCCATCACGCTTCATCGCCAGCCCAAGGCAGCGAATGTCAATAGTGAAGAAGAGTTGACGACATTTGTTATAAGTCGTCAAACTCCTGATAAGGCATCACAAAATGTCATCACCTGTTCAAAAAATTACTGAACTCTATGATTTTGTTTCCATAATTAGGATGAAGTATTTAAAGCATATGTTAGTGTTTTCTAATTGTAAAAAGAAGGCTGAACATATCGGGAAGCAGAATATATCGGCTAGTACTCGACATTCTGGACTTGAACTTCATGTATTTTGTTATTTTCTCTCTAGTTTCTTGGCTTGAAAAAAAATAATTAACTTTGAAGAGATTATCATCAATATTTTGGGATTTCTACTTTGATCTAATCTGAGAAACACTAGTTGCTATTCATCTTACTATAAGTTCATCTTTTAAATTATGAATTCAACTTGTTGTATCGATTATTAAATTATGAGTGGCTAAATCCCTTTAACCCAAATTATGGGATCTATGGGTTAGGTCTTGGTAAGTTGCTAAGTGTTTAAGATTTTAAAGGTAATAGGACTCCTTGATAATTTCAAGGTTTTAATTATTGTCTATTGGTTGCAAACGATAGATAGCACCTACTTTGATTTGTTTGAGATAAGAAATCAACTATAGTAGGAAGTGAATTATTGATAGGGACTTGGAAGCTACCAATCTTCCATTTAATAAATGACGCTATAACAAGGTTAATTAACCTGAGGTGAAGTCTATTCAGTGTATATAAATTCACTAAGTCCGAGAGGATTAGGAAATTAAATGCTTAAGTAGGTCGAGAGACATTTAGGCATAACTTCAATAAAAACAATTTATTGTTCCTACCTATCATAAGAGTCTTGAATCACTATTAGCATCTGTCAAGTACCAAAACCCATTGGGAACATAATTCTAGTTTTTCATAAACTCTTGATTACAAACACTGAAACTAAAGTGACCAACTATTATTTGCTAATCTCAAAAACCCTTATTTTGTCTTTTCGTGCCAATTATTTGAATCTAACTTGTAGATTTAGTTTCAAACTAGTTTAATCTCCACTCATATTGTTTCCTGTGGATTCGACCCCGACTCCAAAGTTGGATAAATATATTGATGATGACCACTTTGCACGAAATTGACATGTTAGTTGATCATTATAAAAAATAGCGCCGTTGTTAGGGTGTTTTTTTGTTTTATCATACCTTTGGGGCTACTTATAGGTGTTGATGTCCTCTTGGGGTTTTTGTTGATGTGCCTCTTTTCCCTGGAGTCTTGTTCCTAGTAAAACCGACATATTTAGGCGTATTGTGATTTGTTGTAAAATGTTGTAGTTGACTAGGAGAAATACAAATATCTTAGGCAGTTAGCATTTTTTTGTTGATTTTTGAACACCTCTTCAATGGTCTGTTTTATAACTGTGTGATATGCATTTATGTGTGACCACTGTACATCTTGTTATGGCATTAGTACTAGTGACATGATAACCATTGCTAAGAAATTGCATGAACCGAATGGGTAGTAGCTTGTGATGTACCTTTGTCCCATGTGTGTGTTAGATACTACCTAGTTCCTGTTGTGCGTTAGATCCAGAACTTGCCCTATTGGTCTTGCCTTGGTTGTAGGATAGCGGTTAGGAAAGAATCATATGTCGTTATTGATATTAGTCGACTTTTAGCCTAAATGACCTTCCATGTGTAAATAATATCCCTTGATCGTGATTTTGAGCCTAAATGCCTATTCTTTTTATTATACCTATCACCTTCCCATTTGTATCATAATGAACCTATATTGGACCTGGTCCTCCTTTGACATTGTGCACTTTAACTTAGGCAAATAGCCAAAGTTAAGGGTGGCTATCATAGGGGTGTGTGATGTAAAATGAGTATGAAGAAAATTACAATAAAAGAAAAGAATTAAAAACTAGGTGCAGTAAAAAGAATAAGAAAAGAAAAGTTGTGGAAAAAAAGAAATGATTGTCAAAAAGACCGCACCTATCCTGAATGTATGTGATCATGAAAAGAGAAGAATAGAAAAAGGTTAATAAGTGCCCCAGAATCTAGTGTAGTGTCAAGAAGGCTTAGTCACTTTAAATATCATCGAGTATCATACCAACCCCTAGCCTATATTACAAGCCGAATAAAAGACCTATAGTGATCCTAACTGACCTGTCTGAAAATCTTGGTAATGAAAATAAGGGCGAGCCTATGGTATTTGGCATACATTGATTGGAACATCATTCTGAGAGTGAGTGTCTTTTGATTGTCCCCATGGTTACATATGTGATGTTTGATAAAAGTGAAGTGGGACTACTTTGTAGTGAGGGCACACTGGTTACATTGCTAGTTGCTAACTTTTTTGGATAGTGTAATCTTGGTACATGCATGGTTGCTGTTGCTGAATTGATGCCATATCTTGATTCCCATGTGTCACATTGTTGTTCTTCAATAATATCCACAGTTGTTGTTTTTAAATTAATTGACCTTGGAGATGGTAAAGATGGTTTTGAGATAATATAGATGATTGACTGCCAAATGTACTTTGTATCCTCTTGGTTGTGTTTTAGTTGCTTGAGGACAAGAAATTATTTTAAGTTGAGGGTGTTGATGTGTGAGCAGATGCTAACACATTTAAGGCTTTTCACTGAGAATAATTGGAAAGTCTTAAGCAGCTTTTGTTGTTTTTGATTGTTTTATCTTTGATTTTGCATTGGAAGTCAAGATGCAAGAGAACCAACAATGATGGAAGTAAAAGAGTTGAAATCTGAAGCAAATAGAAGAAAAGTGTGGCTGACGACTTTCCTAATAAGTCATCAACACTCTGATAAGTTATCATCTTCATTATCAGCCTTAAACAGAGAATGGGATTCACCTAGAAGAAGTGACGACGACATGTGATAAGCCACCAGAGTTATGATAAGCCATCAAGATCGTCGTTATCCTAAGGCAGAATATGAGAGCTGAAGTAAATCATTGACGACATCTGTGATAATTCATCAAAGATATGATAAGCCATCATGCTTCATCGCCAGTCTAAGGAAGCGAATATTAACGGTGAAGAGGAGCTGACGACATCTATGATAATTCTTCAAACTCCTGATAAGGCGTCACAAAATTTCATCACCTATTCAAAAAATTACTGAACTCTGTGATTTTGTGTCCATAATTAGGATGAGGTATTTAAAGCATATGTTAGGGTTTTCTAATTATAAAAAGGAGGTTGAACATATCGGAAGGCAGAATATATCGGCTAGTACTCGACATTCTTGACTTGAAGTTCATGTATTTTGTTATTTTCTCTCTAGTTTCTTAGCTTGAAAAAAACAAATTAACTTTGAAGGTATTATCATCAATATTTTGGGTTTCTACTTTAATCTAATCGGAGAAACACTCGTTGCTATTCATCTTGCTGTAAGTTCATCTTTCGAATTATGAATTCAACTTATTGTGTCGATTATTACATTATGAGTGGCTAAATCCCTTTAACCCAAATTATGGGATCTATGGGTTAGGTCTTGGTATGTTACTAAGTGTTCAAGATTCTAAAGGTAATACGACTCCTTGGTAATTTTGAGGTTTTATTTATTGTCTATTGGTTCCAAATGATAGATAGCAAGCACTTTGATTTGCTTGACATAAGAAATCAACTATAGTAGGAAGTGAATTATTGATAGGGACTTGGAAGCTACTAGTCTTCCATTTAATAATTGATGCTGTAACAAGGTTAATTAACTTGAAGTGAAGTCTAGTTAGTGAATATAAATTCCCTAAGTCCGTGAGGATTAGGTAATTAAATTCTTAAGCAGGTTAAGAGACATTTAGGCATAACTTTGATAAAGACATTCTATTGTTCCTACCTATCGTGAGAATCTTGAATCTTTATTAGCATCTGTCATGTACCAAATCCCATAGTGAACATAATTCTGGTTTTCCATAAACTCTTGATTACAAACACTGAAACTAAAGTGACCAACAATTATTTGCTAATCTCTAAAACCCCCATTTTGTCTTTTCATGCCAGTTGTTTGAATCTAAATTGTAGCTTTAGTTTCAAACTAGTTTACTAGACACTCACATTATTCGTTGTGGATTCAACCCCGACTCCAAAGTTAGGTAAATATATTGACGACAACTGCCTTGAATTAAATTAATATGTAAGTTGAGCGTTATCAGATACATCCTTATTATTTAATCAAAACTTTATCTCACTGGACTCCACATCTACCAAAGCTTTACACGTAGCCGATAATGGTCTGCCAAGGATAATAGGTACTTCAACATCTATTGACAATCCAAGATCACAAAGTCGGCTGGGAAGATGAACTGGTTAACTTTTACTAGCACATTATTAAGCACTCTGATACGCCCAAATTACAACTATCTTACGAGAGAGTAAGCGGTCACTCTCAAATATAGAACCCAAATAGGTTGGGTGTCGAATCCTACAGGGAATACCGTGTTCACTAAATATTATGATTATTATTAAACTGTTGATCTAAGGCTTCGAATAAAGGCGGTTTGGAAATGTTAACAGTGTGCTTTTGTGTTGATGTTCCACAAAAGCACAACTACTAAGAGTAAATATAGATGTAGTTCCAATGAGAATAAATTAACTAGAGTTATGTTCACTAGGATGTTCAAACAACTAGGGTTGTGAGTTTGCGTTCGAATTCTAACTTATGTATCCAATTGAAAGAATTATTGAATTTTAAAGATTACCCACGTATTTCTCAACCTAATGAGTATTTCACCCTTTACTTCTCTTGAACTTAAAGGATTCATGCATTATTCAATAACACTCTCATGAGGGTTGATCCTTCTAAGGCATCAACCCATTAACTAAAAGGGTAAACCTATAAAGCTCATGTAAATCACTTCTTTTCCCAATATCCACTTTCTTGTTAGACAAGTGGAGTTCATAGGCTCACTTCTCAAGTTTACAACTAAGATATGTCATTAAAATGAATAAAGATTCATGCAATTTCAATAGATGTTAGAAGACAAACCCATTCACAACCTCAAAATAGTTCTCTACATCAAGGCTCCCATTACCCTAGTTATGGGAATTTAGCTACTCATCTCCATGTCAGAAAACAAAGTTATATTGATGTTCATAAATAACTTTAGAAAATTACTTACAAAAGTTACAATATTGTTCTTTTAAATCTTTGATGGAAAATATGAAAATCTAGTAATCACATCCCAATCTCTAGATTCAAATCTCAATGAAAAGTAGTGCAAAACTCTCAATAGAAGAGAAAGTATAAACTGAAGACAAAAGATGCCTACTAAAACCTAATACTTGGTATTTATATTTTCCCAGCTAAAAGGATTAAAAATTTAAAATTATAAAATTTGCGTCTAAATTAACGACTAAATTGGCGGTCCGTCATAAGGTTGACGGTCCACCATTTTGCCCATCGCTGCTGATCTGGGTAGGTCACTTTCTTGATAATACTGATGACCAAATTGGTGGTCCGTCATAAGGCTGAAGGTCCACCATTTGGTCCATCACTAAGTCGTTCAGGGGTCTAGGTTCTAGATGAACTTTGATGGCCAACTTGGTGGTCCGTCGTAAGACTGACGGTCCACCACTTGGTTCGTCGCTGAGTCCTTCAAGAAGCCTGTTTTTGGATGACACTAATGGCTAAATTGGTGGTCCATCACAATAATGATGGTTCGTTATTTGGTCCGTCGCTGCAAGGCCTGAAGTCTTGGGTTTTGTTTAGGCCTGACAATCAAGTTGGTGATCCATCGGAAGACTGACGGTCCTCCATTTTGACCATCAAAAGTGTTTTTCTGCCACTTCTCTGAGACTTTTTCTTCAACTAGATCCTTACCTTAAACATTAAAAACCAGTACTAAACGCAACCTTAGTTGCTTGAAAACATACAACTTTCTCAAGAAAATTATGCAAAATGTTCCATCATAAGCTGGAACATCAACACCCTCAACTTAAGATCGTTGCTTGTCCTCAAGCAACTCAGTATCCAATTACAAACATAAACCATACCATGATAAGAAACCAACTAATTAATCACTTTAAGGCAATCATTCACACATCATTTCACTCACATGACTTTCAACTAGCATGTTCTACACCCAACATTAATTATAATTCAGCATTCGGAACATGGATATCATGTCCCACAGCGACCATCAGAACTAAGTAAAACCCCAGTCGCCCTCACAACAAGGAAGTCCACCACTCTTTATACTACGTGGACACAATCTAAACTCTCACACTCATCAAAGAAGTTACAAGCATAGTCCAGGTACCCATAGGCTTTCCCTTTCCATTTAACACACCCTTAAAGCTGATTCGCTAGGCTCAAACAGGTCTTTTCTAGTCTTGTAATAAGGCTTCAGGCTAGGTGAGGGTACTCTTTTGGGTAAATTGACTCATTAAGGATTAACTCTCATCGCCCTAGCAAATTTTCAGCCTAAGATGCTATTTTAATCAACCTGCTTACAACAATTTTTTTTATCTAGCATCAACCATCCTCAGCTTATGCTGATGCAGTAAGCTAAGGTGCATAATATCTTTAAATAGATCAGGGCCAAATTCCTTTAAACTATATTCTAAACTAATTTTCCACTGGGTACTTATATTTTGACAATAGCCTCTCTCAACTTAGGTGTTTTACCTAAGTTAAAGTGCACAATGCCCAATATTGGGCCAGGGCCAGAGTTGAATGCTAATACCCTGCAGAGAGTTAATTATAGTTATAGGAAATGAAGAAAACTACTAAAAATCTCAAAACAAGTTTGAGTAAGATAAAAGTCTTAGAAAGGTTAATTATTTAGGCTAAGTGGTCTAAAAATACAAGGAGTCCTGTCATCCTATCTTGTTGAATCAATTGGAGAACAGTATCAATGACTTGGGCAAGTCCTAGGCACTACACTATGCAAGAACTCAAGAAAAATCCTTACACACATAGTGGCAACTGAGTTAAACTTCTTCTGCTGCTTTTAGGATTTTCATCACATGATTCACGCACCTCTTACATGTTAATGCCAAATACAGACTCACTGAAGGTTATGCACACATGCTACATGATTAGAGTAAATAATTAGACATTCATGCTCATACTCTTATGCCAACATCATTCATTATTCATTTCTACAAAGGGATACTAGAACAGGGAAATTTTTTATAAATAACATTAAACACTCATATTTACATCACAAGCTTAAGAAATTAAAGATGTAAAAATAAAACACCCTATAAATTCCAATTCTACTAGATGGAACATGGAGGGAAAATATATTGGCAACACAAGCCACCATGGTACAAGTACACTGCCCCTACAGAAAAATAGATTCATTTTCCTCAAACCATTGATTTAAAGCACAAGGAAATAGTTTTACTTGTTTTGCCTCCTATTCATTTGAGGAATTTGTGTAGCATAGGGAGTCTCTTTCATATTCTCCTGGTTCAATGTTGGCCCCTATGGTGGTAGGGGTGCTCACAACCTCACCCTCCATGATTAGAGGAATAGTCACTTGAACAGATCCTGCACTGTGCCCCCTTGCTGAGGTAGAACTAGTGGATACCCCTGCAGCTTCGCCTTCTTCTTTGTTTTTCATTTTTTCTTCATCCTTTAGTGACTTCTTCCAAGATCTCTTAATATTATGCCATTCTCATTGTTCTGGTGTCATTTTTCTCTCTTTCTCCTCTTTGCTTCTTTTCTTACAACTTTTTCATACATTTGAACCTTCTCTTTATCCTTCACTGGTCTGCCCATCAAGTCCGCAATACCCTCATCAAAATCACTCTCCACCAAGGTTGGGTTAAAAATAGGTTGTTGTGGATGCTTACTCTTTAGCTCTACAATATCTGCGTTTGCTTGTTCAAATCAGCCATCAGCTTGGCAAGGTCGGGAAAGGATAGTGAATCTAGCCTTTTATTGATACAAAGTTCCATGGTGTCCATTATAGTCTAAATGGTTTGGAATGGATGAACCGCATCATCCACGATCTCATCAATGGAGGGCTTGAAGTCTGCAGCCCACTTATCTAACTATCTCTGAAACCTCTTTTGCATCTTCACTGACTTAGTAAAGTTCTTTGGTGTGAACCTATATTCAAAAAAATCTACTCTACCCATAGATTATTCAGAACCAGACCCTGCAGATGTGCCTTAGGGTACGTACTCGGGTGGCACATAGGTGGTAATGGGGAAAGGCATACCTGTGGGCATCTCTGTAGTATCAGGAGCTGGTGCAGATTGAGTCTGATAAGCAGGAGGCTTGGTGACACGCATCTCAAACTTTGAGTCATCTTTAGACTTCTCAAGGTCTTGTTTGTGTATAGCCTGGATTTCATTGTCTACTTCGCTAATCAAGGGCACACCAGCCTATCTGTATAAAGCCGTGATTAAGCACAGAAATGGCAATAAACTTGAGATTTTATGTGCCCTCACAACATCTCATCTGCAATTATTTGACCAAAGTCAATTTAAAGCCATGAGATTAAGCTTTCTACCTACATGGCTCTGTGTTTATCAAAGTTTCCATCCCCTTTTGTTGGCATTAACCTCAAACGACTAATAGCCCACCAGAATTTAGCCTTAAAACTAAGGGAGTATTTTGCAATACTCTTCCGTGAGTTGGTCAACCAAGAGGGGTCACCCAAGGCTTTAAACGGAAGCATTTCTCAATCTGTACTCAAGATCAGGCATAACAAGTGGGGACTCGTACTCTGGTCTGAACAATATCCTATTAATTGTTCAAGCTGAAATATTAACAGTGTCTTCTCGAATAAGTACAGACTCTCTATTTGGCAAATTTTTAATTGATGTCCCCTTTGGGCAATCTTGTTCTACCAGTGCAAGGTAATTTACAAGTAATTCTCTTACCCAATTGGTTGATAGGCTTCCAGTTGCTGGCTTATCCAAGCTAGTTCATACTTGTTGAACCGACGTTCCAACTTAGGATATTCATGTAAGTCCTTGGTCACAATCTAATGCTCTTCCGCAAATGAACTTTTGATTCGTTTCACAGTGGGTGTTAAACCCATCATAGAACTTTTCATGTGCTCCCTCTATCTGCCATCTAATTGCCTCCCAAACTTGAGGATCCTTACGTCTAACAACGTTCGCATCCTCAGGTTCAGTTTCTACGTTATCTGCTTCATCTTGCCCTTTTACATTGGCATTCTCAGTTTCAAAATCAGCCGGCTCAGGTGGAGTGACATCAACTGTGGTCTTGTTTAGGCTCAAATTGGTACTGTTAGTACTATCCTCACTTACCTCTATAGATTGGGAGAGTGGAGGATTTTCCGTCCATGTTGTCTGGTATTATATCCAGATGTAAGTTTACTGCTGCCCCTTTAAGATCTTTCACCTCTGTTTTCTAGTATTTTGGGAGCCATAGCACCTAAAATAAAGGTAAGAAATCAGTCCACAACAAAAAAGTCTATCAAATCAGTGCATTTCATGACTTGACGAAAAAAATGGTGGTTCACCATTGGTGGGATGGTCCACCACTTTGGCCGTTGAGCCTTATCCAATGTCCTGGAATTTTCATAGCCCTACGACGGTCAGGTTGGTGGTCCGTCGCAAGTATGACGGTCCACTATTTCAACCGTCGCACCCCTTTCTTCAGCTATAGCATTCAACTAGGCATATATTCGAGTATTTATTGAGAAACATTGTTTATTTAGAAACATTTAACAACCATAACACAATCAAGAACAACTTTTCACATTTTAATCATGTAGGTTACTCAAATTTCACCTAAATAGATTATGCTCAAACTCCTATTTGAAAACTTTAAGCAATTCAATGCAACAGAACTATAACAAGATACTAATTCCTTTACCAAAAAACTTGCTAAACACAACCCACAACTGAATGCGTCATTTAGACAAAAAAGAATAGAATTATGCACATACCTTGGTTCTGCAGAGATACAAGCTTGCAACGTTAGAGAATAATACTAATTCAAACAACTCTTCAATTTTTATCTCAACTTGATTGTGATGAAGAGAACAAGAAGGGTAGCTATGTTTAAATGGGAGAGAAGTAAGGAGACATAGAGGCCTAGAGGCAGTAAGTTCCTTCGAATTCTTTGAACCCAAAGGGAGTTGAACAATTGAAGGAGTTAAAAGGGTTACAACGCATGTAACCGCCCTTTTTAATCACTTAAAAATCTTTTGGGTCAAATATAGGCCATTTAACAAGGCTTTAGAGTCAACCCGACCGGACCCAGAACTAGGGTTACAGCGACGCCGGGCCCGACGGTCTGTCAGATCTTCGACGGTCCACCAGGCCTGCTGTCGAAACATACCAAGACCTGAGCACTACTGCTTAGTTAAGACGGTCATGGGGACGATCCACCTCATTTTTTATGGTCCACCAAAGTCACCATCATACCTTACCAAAACTCAGGCCATCTAGGTTAATTTTGATGGTCGATTAGATGGTCCACCAACTTTGGGACAGTTCACTAATTCAACCGTCAAAGTGAAATGGTGGTCCACCAAATCGGTTGTCACTTTTGTTCCAGTGGCTCAGGTTGTTACCATTATTTTTGACTGTACCATTCCTCCTTTTTTTTGCAATTTTAATCTTACACACTTTACAAATGCATAAAAAATGCACTAATAACAACAAACTTAATTTAATAAATGCTTTACAATAACACATTGTGGGTTGCATCCCACTAGCGCCTGATTTATTGTCGCTGGATGATACAGTTATCTCGATTACTCAGACTTCATCGAGATAGACAGTAGCAATATTCTTTATCGAGTCCTTTGGATCGATATATAGTTTCACACATTTCCCATTCACCTTGAAGACACTACCGTCTTTATTTTCAAGTTCCACTACTCCAGATGAGTATACTTGACACACTTTAATTGGGCCAGACCATTTGGATTTGAACTTACTTGGAAACAGTTTGAGTCTGGAGTTGAATAGAAGCACCAAGTCACCTTTTTGAAACTCCCTCTTTTCAATTCTACGATTATGGTTTTTCTTTATTCATTACTTGTATAGGTCGTCTCTCTCATAAGCTCCAAGATAGAACTCATCCATCTCATTAAGCTTCCCTAATCTCATATTTTCTGCCTCATTCCAGTTCAGATTAAGACACTTCAGTGCCTACAGAGCTTTATCCTCTAGCTCAATTGGCAAATGACATGCCTTACCATAAATCAATTGGTAGGGTGACATGCCAATAGGTGTTTTGAAAGCTGTTCGATATGCCCATAATGCACCGTCCATCTTCCTAGACCAATCCGTCCACCTAGCATTCACAGTCTTGGCAAGGATAGCCTTGATTTCCCAATTGGAGATCTCTACTTGCCCACTTGTTTGCGGGTGATATGGCGTAGCTACCTTATACTGCTTAACTCCATATTTTACCAATGTGGTTCAGAATATCTTATTGCAAAAATGTGATTCTCCATCACTTATGATGGCATATGGTACCCCAAAATGAGAGAAGATATTTCTCTTTAAAAATACAATAACCAACTTTCCTTCATTATCCGCCAGAGCTACAGCCTCAACCCATTTTGACATATAGTCAATAGCAACAAGTATGTACTTCATTCCAAATGAGCTTACAAAAGGCCCCATGAGGTATATGTCCCACACATCAAATAATTCTACCTCCAGTATTTTAGAAATTAGAATCTCATGCTGCTTTGAGATGGACCCTTGCCTTTGACATTGGTCACATCCTTTAATGAACTCATAGGCATTCTTGAACTAAGAGGGCAATAGTAGCCACTCTGAAGCACTTTTCTTGCAGTCCGATCACCTGCGTGGTGACCTCCAATTGGGGAAGCATGGCTTGCTTCCAATATACTCAGCATTTCTACTTCTGGAATGCACATCTAATAATACCATCTGCACATCGCCAAAAAAGATACGGCTCATCCTAGAAGTAATGGGTCACATCTTGAAGGAACTTTTTCATTTGATGAAAGAAAAGATGTTCTAGTACCACCTCACTTACCACATAATTTGTGAAATCAGCATACCAAGGCACATTTTGGAGAACTGCAGTGAATACTTTCTTATCAGGAAAAGAATCATCAATCTCAAGCCCATCTTTTATTGCTTGCTCGCCTTTGAGTCTGGATAAACGATAAACCACTTGATTCCTACATCCCTTATGATCTTTGAGCTCAAAGTCAAATTCCTGAAGTGGTAATACCTGCCAGATCAACCTTGGTTTAGAATCCTTCTTCTTGATTAGCTACCTTAAGGCAGCATGGTCAGTGTGTAGCACCACTTTAGTACCTAGTAAATATGCCCAAAACTTCTCAAAAGCATACACCACTGCTAAGAAGTTCCTACTCTATGATGGTGTAGTTTTTCTAAGCTCCATTTAATGCTTTAATGGCATAATAAACTGGAGAAATAATTTGTCTTTCTTTTTCCCTAACACAGCTCCAAGGGAAACACCGCTTGCATCATGCATTATCTCAAACGGTTTTGACCGGTACGGTGCAACAATGATAGGGACTCAACCAAATTCCTCTTAAGGCATTCAAATGCCTTAATGCAATCAGCGTCAAAGAAACTATGCACCCCTTTCACTGAGATGGGAGGTAGTAGCTTCTCAATAACCTCTACCTTGGATCAATTAAACTCTATCCCTTTTTTTGAAATTTTGTGCTCGAGAACAATTCCCTCTTTCACCATGAAGTGGAATTTCTCCCAATTAAGCACAAGATTGAATTCCACATACCTCTGTAAAGCCTTACTCAAGTTCTCCATACATAGCTCAAATGAATCTCTAATCACAGAAAAATCATCCATGAACACCTCCAAGGTGTCCTCAACCATATCCAAGAAAATAGACATCATACCCCTCTGGAAGGTAGCAGATGCATTACATAACCCAAACGGCATCCACTTGAATACAGAAGTATGGGCATGTGAAATTCATCTTCTACTGGTCTTCAAGAGAAAAAGATCTGATTATATCCAGAATATCCATCCCAAAAGCAATACCTCCCCCTTCCTGTCAACCGATTAAGAATTTGAACCATGAAGGGCATTGGCAAGTGGTCCTTTAAAGTCCATGATTTTAGTTTGTGGTAGTCCGTGCAAACTCTCCAACCAGTCACAGTCCTGAGGGGAATCAACTCATTTTTTTCATTTGCAACAATAGTTATACCCCCTTTCTTAGGCACACATTGAACCGGGCTTACCCATTTACTGTCGGAAATAGGATAAACTACTCCTGCATCTAGCAACTTAATAATTTCCTTCTTAACCACCTCTTGCATTGGTGGGTTAAGTCGATGTTGATGATTAATGGTAGGAGTATATTATTCCTCAAGTTCTATCCTATGAGTGCAGATGCCAGGAGGAATGCCAATAATATTAGCAATAGTCCAGCCTATTGCTCTTTTGTATCTTTGAAGCACCAAAAAAAGTGCTTCCACCTGCTGCTCATCCAGGTCAGCCGTAATAATAATAGGTAGTGTATTCCCACTACCCAAGAACATATACCTCAAATGACTGGGTAACTCTTTCAGCTCAAGGACAGGTGGTTCTTCTATAAAGGGCTTAGCAGGTAAACTAGGACGATTTTCTAAGTCTAAGTCCAAGTCCAACTTCTTGGGGGCATATGAATAAGACCCCATGCCCAATAAGTCACATACAGTCTCTTCATAATCTTCTATACCATCCTGATCAAAATTCATCAACACTGCAGCGATAATAGACATCTATAATGGAAAACACACTTATTTCCTTCTGCTGCTTCATTGATTGGCACATATTAAATCACACCACTTCATCATTTATCCTAAATAAGAGCTCATTAGATGAAAAATCAATCAGCATATTTCCAGTTGTGAGGAAAGGTCAACCCAAGATTATGGGCACCTCAAAATCCAACTCGCAATCCAAAATAACGAAATTCATAGGAAATATGAAACTAGCAACCTTCACCAACACATCATACAAAATACCAACAGGTCATTTGACTGACCTATCCGCCATCACAAGTCGCATGTTAGTGGGTATAGGATCTCCCATACCCAATTTTTTTATAAATAGCTAGCGACATCAGATTGA
The DNA here is from genome assembly GCF_002878395.1 of Capsicum annuum. NCBI lineage: Eukaryota > Viridiplantae > Streptophyta > Magnoliopsida > Solanales > Solanaceae > Capsicum > Capsicum annuum. Next base: position 48,964,698 of record NC_061113.1, on the reverse strand, counting down.
TGCTAGCTCCTAGGTCGTATAGAGATTTTGCAAAGTCAAGAGGTCTAATAGTTCATGGGATAGTAAATGCTCCTGAATCTGCCTTTTTCTGCACCAGAGACCTTGTGGAAATATTACCACAGTGATACAAATTGTCTATCTGCTCAAAACTAACCTACCTCTTCTTTATGATAAGGTCTTTCATGAACTTTGCATACCCAAGAACTTGCTTTAATGCCTTCACCTGTGGTAGATTAATCATCAACTGCTTCAGCATAGCCATTAAGTTGCTGAAATTTATGTCATAGGCTTTCTTTTTCAACTGATGAGGAAATGGAGAAGGTGGATTTGGAAGAGTGGTAACCACCACTTTAGCCTTATTTTCCTTATTCTTCTTCAACTCATCAACTTTCTAACTATTGGGTGGTGTGTCATCAATAACATTATCCAATTTCCTAGACTCCACTAGATGATAAATCTATGCTTCTTCAATATCATCAACTACAATATCGACCGCAGGCTTACCCGCGGAAGGGCTTACCAATACCTTACCACTTCTAGTAGTGATAGTCATGTAAGAGCCATCATTTTGTGGGTTTTGAATGGTGTCACTTAGCAATGTTCCAGTCTTCCTTTGATTCAAAGCTACCGAGAGGTGACTCATTTGTTGCTCCAACTGCTTGATAAAGGTAGAGTGCGAGTTTGCCAACTGACTCATAGAAGATAAATCGCTCTTTATGGTAGTCACTCCATAGTTGGTAGATTCAACTCCCTTTAATAATTTCTCCATCATATCCTCCATAGATATCTTGCCAGAGCTAGCTGCAACACTATCTCTGCTTCCGAGAGGAACATATAGCCAACTTCTACCATTCTTACCTTTCTAATTTCCTTGTTCCCTATCCTTATAACCAGCTTTGTTGTAGTAGTTGTGACCTTGATTTCCTTGGCTATTGCCTCAAAAATCCCCCTGATTATTCAAATATTAGCCTCTTCTTCTGAATTAGAATCATCTCTAATTTTAGTCGTAACAGCCTTCATTTTTATAGTCATTGCAGATAACAGATGCTTGGTAATTAGATCTATCTGCGTATTTAAATATGCCATGTCTTGATCATGTTCTTCCTCTTTCTTACATTGCTCCACAGTCATGCCAATAGATACAACAGGGCTTGTTACCACAGAATCGCTGTTATACCAAGCTCTGCTTTGTTTGATCATCCAATCATGCATCTCTGAGGCCTCCTTAAATGTGAGATCCATAAATGATCCCCCTATAGCATTATCAACAACTAGCTTTGTTATAGAGTTCAAAGCCCGATAAAGAGTCTCCATTAGATAAATATCTATCATATTATGGTTCAGACACAATGTCAACTTCTTTTTGAATCTCTCTCATATCTCATGAAAGGCTTCGATTGGGAGCTTCCTAAAGTTTCTGATCTCATCCCTCAATTGTACCCTTCTTGAAGGTGGAAAGAACCTTTCTAGGAAAGCCTCTTTCAATTGCCTTCAATTGGTTATGGAATCGGGCGTCATCTCATTAAACCATAATGTTGCCTTCCCAAATAGAGACAACGGAAATAAAACTAGTCGAATGGCATTTTATCCCACTCCCAAGTTATCAAAGGACTTGAAATAGTGAAAATATTCACTAAATGAATATTAGGATCATCTCCCTGGAGTTCACCAAACAACCCCTTCAGATGAAGGAGCTATATCATTGTACTGGTAATATTGAACTTTTCTCTTGATGCTAGAGGTGAAGGAATAATAGATCTAGTGGCACCATCTCCATCTATTCCATCTTCATCATCATTAAGATCAAATTGAATAGCTTAACGATTAGGTCTCGCCCTGAAAGGACAGTTTTTGTTCATATTTCTATTTATTGGTGTAGCTATATTCTCTGCATACCTTTGATTAGCCGGATCTAATAAGTCATCATCCCCTAAATAATCATAGTCAGGGTTAGGATGACGTTCCTACTGGCCATCATTTTTCTAATTTAGTTAAGATCTAGCCAATGCGGCTAGTCTCTCAGCATCTTGGGGTTCTGTCATTCTACCAATAAGTTATGGTTTTGGATGTATTAGTAATAATGGTGCGCCCAATATTCGTGTACTGGCATACATAAAAATTCCCCTACAAAAAGAAAAACAACAAACAAAACTAAAATTTTGGGAAACTCGACCAAAGGTCAATTAACAAACACAAACTTAATTGACAACCGTATTCCCCGGCAACGGTGCCAAAATTTGATACACCTAAATTATAACTCTCTTATGAGAGAATAAGAGGCTGTTGTCACATATAAAACCCAACTGGGTTGGGTGTCGAATCCCACAGGGAATACCATGTTCACTAAGTATTGTGATTGTTATTATATTGTTGATCTAAGGCTCCGAAATAAAGGCGGTTTGGAAATGTTAATGGTGTTCTTTTGTGTTGATGTTCCACAAAAGCCTAGATAGTGAGAGTAAATGTATATGTAGTTCCCATGAGAATAAATTAACTAGATTTATGCTCACCAAGCAACTAGGATTGTGAGTTTGCATTCAAATTCTAACTTATGTATCCAATTGCAAGAATTATTGAATTCTAAAGATTACCTACCTGTTTCTCAAACTAATGAGTATTTCAAACTTTACTTCTCTTGAACTTAAAGGATTCATGCATTATTCAATAAAACTCTCACGAGGGTTGATCCTACTAAGACATCAACCCGTTAACCAAAATGGTAAACCTATGAAGATCATATGAATCACTATTTTTCCCAATATCCACTTTCTTGTCAGACAAGTGGACTTCATGGGCTCACTTCTCAAGTTTGAAACCAAGATATGTTATTAAAATAAATAAATATTCATGCAATTTCGATAGATATTAGAAGACAAACCCATTCACAACCCCAAAATAGTTCTCTACATCAAGGCTCCCATAACCCTAGTTATAGGAATTTAGCTACTCATCTCCATGCCAGGAAACAAAGTTATATTGATGTTCATAAATAAATTTAGAAAAGTACTTACAAAATTTACAATATTGTTCTTCTCAATCTTTTATGGAAAATATGAGAAACTAATAATCACCTCCCAATCTATAGATCCAAATGTCAATAAAAAGTAGTGCAAAACTCTCAAAAGAAGAGAAAGTATGAAACTGAAAACTAAAGATGCCTACTAAACCCTAATAATTGGTATTTATATGTTCCCATCAAAAAGAATTTAAAATTCAAAATCATAGAATTTGCATCCAAAGTGACGGCCAAATTGGTGGTCCGTCGCAAGGTTGATGGTGCACCATTTGTCCTATCACTGTTGATCTGGGTAGGTCACTTTCTGGATAAGACTAATGGCCAAATTAGTGGTCCATCATAAGACTGACGGTCCACCATTTGGTCTGATGCTGAGTCCTTCAGGGGTCCGGGTTCTAAATGAACTTTGATGGCCAACTTGGTGGTTCGGCGTAAGACTAATGGTCCATCCTTAGTTCGTCGCTGAGTCCTTCAGGGAGCCTAGTTATGGATGACACAGAAGGCCTAATTTGTGGTCTGTCACAAGACTAAAGGTCCATCGTTTGTTCCTTCACTGCAAGGCCTGAAGTCTTGGGTTCAGTTTAGGCCTGACGGTTAAGTTGGTGATCCATCGCAAGACTGATGTTCCACTATTTTGACCGTTAGAAGTGTTTTTTGCCACTTCTCTGAGACTTTTTGTTCAGATAGATCCTTACCCTGAAACATTAAAAACCATCATTAAACGCAACCTTAGTTGCTTGAAAAATATACAACTTTCTCAGGATTACAACTCTCTTAAGAGAGAATAAGCAGTCGCTGTCAAATATAGAACCCAAATGGGTTGGGTGTCGAATCCCATAAGGAATACCGTCTTCACTAAGTATTGTGATTGTTATTAGATTGTTGATTTAAGGCTCCAAAATAAAGGGGGTTTGGAAATGTTAATGGTGCTTTTTTGTATTGATGTTCCACAAAAGCCCAACTACTAAGAGTAAATGTAGATGTAGTTCCAATGAGAATAAATTAAATAGAGTTATGCTTACCAAGATGTTCAAATAACTAGGAGTGTGAATTTGCATTCGAATTCTAACTTATGTATCCAATTGCAAGAATTATTGAATTCTAAAGATTACCCATGTGTTTCTCAACCTAATGAGTATGTCACCCCTTACTTCTCTCAAACTTAAAGGATTCATGCATTATTCAATAACACTCTCATAAGGGTTGATCCTTCTAAGGCATCAACCCATTAACCAAAAGGGTAAACCTATGAAGCTCATGTGAATCACTTCTTTTCCCAACATCCACTTTCTTGTCAGATAGGTGGAGTTCATGGGCTCACTTCTCAAGTTTGTAACCAAGAGATTTTATTAAAATGAAGAAAGATTCATGCAATTTTGATAGATGTTAGAATACAAACTCATTCACAACCCTAAAATAGTTCTCTACATTAAGGCTCCCATAACCCTAGTTGTGGGAATTTAGCTACTAATCTCCATGTCAGAAAACAAAGTTATATTGATGTTCATAAATAACTTCATAAAAGTACTTTAAAAAGTTACAATGTTTTTCTTCTCAATCTTTGATGGAAAATATGAAAAACTAATAATCACCTCCCAATCTCTAGATTCAAATCTCAATAAAAAGTAGTGCAAAACTCTCAATAAAAGAGAAATTATGAAACTGAAGAAAAATGATACCTACTAAACCCTAATACTTGATATTTATATGTTCTCAATTAAAAGGATTTAAAATTCTAAATCATAAAATTCGTGTCCAAAGTGACATCTAAATTGGTAGTCCCTCACAAAGTTGACGGTCTACCTTTTTGGCCCATCGTTGTTGATTTGGGTAGGTCACTTTTTGGATAAGACTGATGAACAAATTAGTGGTCCATCATAAGACTGACGGTCCACCATTTTATACTTCACTGAGTCCTTTAGGGGTCCAGGTTCTAGATGAATATCGTCGGCCAACTTGGTGGTCCGTCGTAAGACTGACGGTCCACCACTTGGTTCGTCGCTGAGTCCTTCAGGGAGCCTGGTTCTGGATGAAATTGATGGACAAATTGGTGGTTCATCACAAGACTGATGCTCCTTCGTTTGGTCCGTCGTTGCAAGGCCTGAAGTCTTGGGTTCTGTTTTGGCCTGACGGTCAATTTGGTATCAGAAGTATTTTTCTGCCACTTCTCTGAAACTTTTTCTTCAACTAGATCCTTATCCTGAAACATTAAAAACCAGCATTAAATGCAACTTTAGTTGCTTGAAAACAAACAACTTTCTCAAGAAAATTGATGCAAAATGTTCCGTCGAAAGCCGAAATATCACACTCCCATTGGATTTTTGATGGATCGATAGGACAAGAGCAATTTCATTTTGGCAGGCTTTGGCTTTCCCAATCCAAGCTTATGAAATATGGAATAATGCATTAGGTTTACACTTGTTCTAAGATCACACAATGCCCTTGTAAATTTAAACATTCTGATGGTGTATGAATTATAAACGCACAAGGGTCCTTCTTATTTTCTACAAATGTTCTTGACATAATGCCACTACAATGATGTGTTATTTTAATTGTTCATCCTTCACAAGCTTATTCTTAGATACCAAATCTTTCATGAATTTAGCATACCCCGACATATCTTGTAAAACCTCAATAAGGGAAATATTAATGGATAGGGTACTAAATTTATCGAAGAACTTGTTAAGCTTTGCATCTTTTCCCTTTTTATTGGACCACTTATGGAAAAGAGGAGGCATGGGGCTCCATGGTATAGAGATATTTTGACAATTAGTTACCCTTGGCTTTCCTATCCAAATCTTACTTAGCTTTGGCTCCCTATTATTTGAACTTTTTTCTTTTCAACTCTGTTTCTTCCCTACTTTTTAATTCATCACCTTGCCTTTCCATGAGATACCTCAATATTTGATTCACTTTTTCCTATAATTATTGAATGGCGATTTAGTGGGACATAATCTTTTGGTGAAGCATAGAGAAATCACTTCGCATCTCATTTACCATTTTGTCGGTCTTCTCAACACTACTCAAAATTCAAGCCAAAGTATCTCCATTGATTTCCCTTTTACCTTCACATTGTGCCATTATTAGACTCTCACGGTTCTGACCTTGATTTTTGTCTTACCATTAAGAGGTAAGATGGAAACCCTCTGAGCTTTTAGGTAAGACATTTAACTTACTATCGATCACCTCTTCCTCTGCACTCTCAAATAGTGCAACTTATCTTTCATTTATCACACTTACACTTTCCATTGGGTCTCCTAATATATTCTTAATTAGGAGTTAGAGGCATGACATCATCTTGATCATATTCGTATCTTTATCCTCCCCTTAATATTTTTCATCTTGGTACACAAAACAAGAGGATGGATCCACCTCGGCATCCTTTATGTCCCAACCCTACACAAAATTGACACTAGATCCAAGACTTTCGAAATAACCACATATGGCTAATTAATGAATGATCATCGGATGCATTGTCCACTATAGCCTTATTTAATGGATACAAAGTCCTATAGAATATTTGGAGAAGCATCTTCTCCGGCATCTCATGGTTAGGGAAATTCGTAAGCTTTTCCTTGAATCTTTCCTATGCTTCATACCAAGGTTCTTCATGGAATTGACATAAATTAACAATCTCACCCCGCAAACATCTTTAAAGGTGGGAATTTTGACATAAGAAGGCTTTCATAAGTCTTATCCATGAGCTAATGGACCCGGTGAGTGGCGATCTTAGCGATAGGATCGCTTTTCCCATAAGAAAGAAAGGGAAAAGACGTAACCAGATGGATTCTTGCAATATATGAGCAATATTAAAAGGAACACAAATATCCACAAAGCCCTTCAAGTGTGTATTTGGGTTCTCATGGGCTTGAACCCTGAAAAGTCCCTTTAAATAGAGTAATTGTAGCATTACACTTATCACAAAAAACTCCATTCTCTTTGGTGAGGGGAATACAAATGGAACTCTCATGACCTTCGGTGCTAAGGCACTCCGAGCTATCTCGACTCGTGACTATATGGAAAGAATAATTCTTACCTAAGCAAAAATCAAAAACAAAAAAGAAGCTAAATCAAAATCACCATGGTACACCCAGGTAAAAAATCACACCGCACAAGTAAAATTTATATTCCACTCCCTGAAAATGATTCTATTTTAATAATTCTCAACTTACTCCCATGTTTAAAGGGTAAGGCAGTCATTGTTAATATCCCAACTTGCATTAGGGTCGAATCCACAAGTAGTGAAATACAAATTTCAATTCCTATGGGTGCTTCAATTACTAAACGGATACCCAAAATATAAACAAAAACAACATTATAAGTAAAATGGGGGGGGGGGGGGGGGGGGGGGGGGTTGGTTTGGAGTTTGTTTGTAACAATCTTTAGTTAAACAACACACTATTATAACACTTTTGATTTAAAATCATTTTTGGAGGAAATACTGGGATTATGCTATCTAAATGTAAAGAGCATGTGAGTTAATGGTGGTTTAGCATGAATCTTAGTTACTAAGTGAGAGATAGTCTAGGTCAAAGGTCTTTGTGGTTAGTATTTAAATAAAACCATGAAGGTATCACCCATTGGCTCTTTCGGTCACCTAATAAGTATGTCACTTATAGTCACCCAAAACCTCAATTAGACATCTCTATTTCTAGGAAAATGCCTATGATGTGACGTACATTCCATTTACCCTTATGTCTAAGATTGTAAAAGGTAGTAAACCATATGCTTAATTGTCCACCATTGTTGTGTCCCTCTATAGCCCTCTTTCAAAGATTCTATGGGTTACCATATGTTCATCTTTAACCCTCTTTTAAGGATGATGAATGGTTTCTAGAGTTTGGGGTTATCACCCATCAAACCCATTTGGAGATTCGGGGTTTTCACTCAAAAATTCCAACTATTAAACCTAATAAATGGTGGAATCCATACTTCACAACTAAAAATCATGCAAACAAAAAAACACCCACACATAATTACACTTTAGTTCAACATAATTCCAAGATTGGAGAAATTATTTACTCATAAAATGAGAGAGAGAAAATCTACCTAGCAATTAATTCATGGCATCCATTATAAAAAAAGGTATTGATAATCCTCAATTCCACTCTTCAATTTTACTAATTTCTACTTAAAATACCAACACAAAATAACGAGGACTGAATTTACCCCCAAATTCTAGGGTTTTAACAATGTCATATTTTCCAATTTCTCTCTTGCATAATGTCTATGGGGAAAAGAATTTTGGATCTTCTATAGGAATATTAATCAGCTATCCCATTTTACCGAAATGCTCTAGCTCATTAATCTAGATAGGCCTCGATCGTATATCTTCTCTGTGACTGTATCTGCCGCAACCATTGTCAGATCCACACGATTATGGCTCATTGACCTTCCTGACTGGCCACGATAGCTATCCTCAGATCGGGACCGTGGTAACTGAGGTTGTATTTGACAAAGATATCCAGATACACTTCTTTATTTCTGTTTGACCCCTTCTTAGCTCCAATACATACCTTTTCATTTCATAAACTATGTGCCTAAAAAATATGGATATTAGTGTATTTAATCATGATTATGCCTGCATTATTCCTTTAAAACATGGTAGTGTACATGAATAATGAGTGTAAATAAGTGGTAAATTTACCACTCATCAATGGTTTCCTTTGGATTTGTATTAATTATCGGCAATGAGTAAGGTAATAGTAAATAATAAGTACCTTCTTCTAAGGATAGATGATTTATTTTATTAACTCCAGGGTGCTAAGTTTTTCTATAAGATTGATCTTTGATTCGGGTATCATCAGTTAAAGATTAGGAAGAAATATATACCTAAGACTGCTTTCCTTTCCTGATATAGGCATTTTCAGTTCCTAGTTATGTCTTTTGTGCTGACTAATATGCTGACAATATTCATGGGCTTGATGAACAAAGTCTTTTGTCATTTTCAAGATTTATTTATCATTGTATTAATTGATGATATATTGGTGTACTCAAAGAGCGAGGTGGATTATGTAATCACCTCTGCATTGTATTGTAAACCCTGAATGAACAACAGTTGTATGCCAAATTTTGGAAATGTGAATTCTGGTTGAATGCTCTCACTTTTTTAGGTCATGTCATATCTAGTGAAGGGATTATGGTAGATCTGCAAAAAGTTGTAGTGGCTGAGAAGTGGGATAAACCTATGGCTCTAACTGATATTCGAAGCTTCTTAGGTTTATCCGGTTATTATAGAAAGTTTGTGGAAATTTTCTCAGCTATGCTTCTCCGTTGACTAAGTTAACTCAGAAGAAGATAAAGTTCTTTATATCTGATGCTTGTGAGGATAGTTTTGAGAAGCTGAAGGATAAGCTGACTTCAGTCCTGATCTTGACTTTGCCTGAAGGCACTGATGGATTTGTGGTCTATTATGATACATCCCGTATGGAGCTTGGTTGCATTTAGATGTAGCATATCAAGGTGGTAGCTTATACTTCTAGGTAGTTGAAACTACATGAGAATAATTATCTGACTCATGACTTGGAGTTGTTAGTAGTGGTGTTCTCATTGAAGATCTAGTGTCAATATTTATATGGAGTGCAAGTAGATATCTTTTCTAATTATATGAGCCTACAATTTATGTTCACTCAGAAAGATTTAAATAACAAGCAAAGAAAGTGGCTTAAGCTACTCAAGGATTATGACATGAATCTTCACTACTATCTAGGTAAAGCTAACGGGTTTTTTGATACTCTAAGTAAGTTATCCATGGAGAGTCTAACTCACATGGATGAGGATAAGTAGGAATTGGTGAAAGACATTCACCGTTTGGCTAACCTTGAAGTTTGTCTCTTGGAATTAGAGAATTGTGGTTTGTTTATTCAAAAGGTGGAAAAGTCGTCTCTTTGTACTGAGGTGAAAGAGAAGAAAGCATTGATCCTATATTGATGCAAATAAAGGGGGATGTAGGTGGGTAGAAAGTGATGGCCTTTGAGATTAGTGGTGATGGTACCTTACGGTACTAAGGGAGATTATGTGTTTTCGATATAGATGGGTAGGAAAAAAGGATCCTTGTTGAGGCTCATGAGTCACATTACACCATTCATCCTAGTTCTACGAAAATATATCATGATCTTAAGGAAATTTATTGGTAAAATAATATGAAGTGAGATGTAGCCAGTTTTGTGGCTAAATACATGGTGTGTCAACAAGTGATTGTTGAACATTTACTAGCCTAAGGGTTGTATAAGGAAATTGAAATACTTTTATGGAAGTGGGAAGTGATCAATATGGATTTCATTACCGGTCTTCCTCGATCACAAAGTCAAGTTGGTTGGGTTTGGGTCATCGTGGAAAGGACGACAAAGTCTTTTCACTTTTTGCCAGTGAGGAAAAAGTTCTCGGCGGAGGATTATGCCAAATTGCTTATTGAGGAAATTGTGAAGTTGCATGGGGCTCTTGTTTCTATCATGTACGAATGTGGTGCTCAATTCTCATCACACTTTTGGCAGTCATTTTAGAAAGGTTTAAGGACTAAAGTGAATCCTAGTACGTCTTTCCACCAGCAATTGGATGTGCATACAGAGAGGACTATGCAGACATTAGAGGATATGCTTTGATCTTGGGTGATTGACTATCGTGGTAATTGGTTTGAATATTTTCCTCTTATAGAGTTTGCATATAATAATAGCTACCAATCTTGTATTGGGATGGATTCATTTGAGGCCTTTATTGTAGGAGGTATAGTCTCCTATTAGATGATTTGAGGTTGGTGAGGCGGAGATGTTTGACCCGGATTGGGTTCACCAAGCCATGGAGAAGGTTAAGGCAATTTGGGATAGACTTAACGCCTCCCAAAGTTGCCAAAAGTCCTATGCTAATGTGAGGCATAGGAAATTAGAGTTTGAGGTTGGGGATAGGGTACTCTTGAAGGTATCTCTCATGAATGGGGTAATGCATTTTGGGTAGAAGGGGAAGATCAATCATCGGTATGTCGGTCTGTATCTCATCTTGAAGAGGGTTGGTAATGTTGCATATGAATTAGAGTTACCCTCTAGTTTGAGCTTCATTCACTTGGTGTTCCACGTATTTATGATGAGGAAGTGTGTGGGCGATTCTTTACTAATTGTGCCTATCAAGGATATTGGTATTTCAAATTCCTTGTCCTTTAAGGAAATTCTGATTGTAATCTTGGATTGATAAGTTCATCGATTATGGACTAAGGACGTAGCTTTGATAAAGGGTCTATGGAGGAACCACAAGGTTGAAGAGGCTTCTGGGGATGACGAAGAGGGCATGAAGTCCAAATATCCATTCCTATTCCCTATTCCACAAAATCGTGCTTTAGGTATGTGTTGCTCTTAACATCCTCATTTTCGGTTTTTGTTAAAGGGAAATTGCGAATTCCTTGGTATTCCATTTTCTGTCTTAAAGGTAAGAGTAGAGATGTTTAGGGTTTAGTCTTGCTAGTCAATGCCTTTGTCCCATCATTTAGGAACGAATGATCCAAGTGGGGGAAAATTGAAACACCCCAGATTTTGGGACCTTGAAAATTTCTTGAACTTTAAGATTATTGCCTTGATTACGACTAGACCATACGAGTCATATGGTGTCTTGATGGGTCAGGTGGCCCTAGTCATAGGGTGTCTACTGGATGGTGTTTGGGTTTTTGGCTTGGTTATGTCTTTGGGATACGAGTCTCAAGGGCTAGTGACGGGTTGTTAGGATGAGCCATAACCAAATCAGTAAGTTTGTGGCTTGGATTTGCTCTCAGTGTGAGTGGCTTACTAAGATCCGTATGAAAGGTTATGCGTCGTGAGGTAAATCATAGGTTGTCCAGTGTCTAACCCATTTGAGATTTGTGTTACCCAGGATTGGACTTAACGACTCTTAGGGTCTGGTTATGAGTTAGGTGGTTGATTCATAAGGTTGATAGTGTATGGGGGTCTTTGTCACTGTCTTGGTTTCGACTCATAGTCAGGAGCTGTGAGGTGTGGTTACGAGTCAATTCTTGACTCATAGACAAATGCGACACTTTTTCAGCTTTTAAGTTGGGGGCACTTTGGACATTTACCACTTAAAACCCTTGGACCCCATGACTTAAAACCTTTCTTGGGACTTTATTATCATATCATTCCCAATAAAATAATCTCAAAATTCTCTCTAAAACTCTCTGTTCAAGCTAAGGCTAGGGTTTCAAAGAAAGTGATTATCTAGGGTTCTAAGGGTGCCATCTCTTCCAAATTTCTTGGTATTTCAGGCATGTTACTCCTCCCTCATTATTATTTTATTAAAAGCACATGTTTTAATGTATGGCTTTCATGATATGGTTATGGTTTTGAAATAAAGGTTGGGGGTTTTGAATGCTTGTTGTTGAATAATTTTCTTCTATGGTTTAATTATGGTTTTTCATTTTGATATATGGTTTTGAACATATGGGTGCATGGGTATGGTGGTTGTACTTCAGAATGGTAATTTTCTCTAAACTCATGACTTTTGGAGTAGTTATGACCCCAACCATATATTGTAAAATTGGTTTGTAGTTATGAGATAGGTGGGAATTTGAATTAGGGGGTACAATGGAATCCCAAAAATATTTGGTTTGACTTATTTCTTGAAACTAATGCATGGAGTAAATGGTTAAATGGTTAAGGATGGTTTGAAAACCTTTTGGGGTACACAGGAATCCCCCCAAGCGAATAATTTCAGAAAACCTTATGGGGTACATGGGAATCCCCCAACTAATTTTAATAATAGAGTTAGCGGGGTACATGAGAATCCCCTAAGTATTGTCTTAAAGACATTGCTTGCAAGTTATCATCGGTATGACAATACCACTTAATAATGCCTTAATAATTGACTCCTGGAATTGGTGGTTTGGTTATGTGTTAAATAGTTTAATAGGGCTATAATGGGGGTTTTGATAGCTAGCCGTGAAGGTATGAGTCTAAAGGATGGATACTAGAAACTCATGTTTGCCGATATGAGGGTTGGACTTGATGACCATGTGCTTGTGGGGTACAAGGGAATCCCCCAGGACTATACACGTATATATGTATCATGGAGAGTGAAGGTTACAAGGGAATCCCCAACCATCTATGATATCTCCGGTTCATATGGCTACACTCATTGGGGCCTGTTTAGGGGATAACACTGGACCCATATATCCTGTGGGTAGATTTATGACAGTAATGATACGAAATCCAGGCTAATGTTTTAAAAGTCATGCTAAAACTTGTTCCCTATCCTGATAAGGTATACACATATATATGTAATTGTATATAATTATTTGCATTGGTTTAATTTGGTTTTTAATTAATGGCATTACTTTATCTTTATCTCTAATTTACATGCTAGTGTTCACCCTGTTAACCGTCTTTGGTTGTGGTATCCCCATGCAATGCATGAACTATCTATACTTCCACTCCTCCTGCTCAGTGACTTGGTTATTCAGGGATAACTTTTGAGTCAAACTGAAGTGGTGAACTTCCATACTCCGAAAGACCCCATTTCATGCTATGGATTTCTTTATGTCATTATTATTTCATTGGTTTTGGCTTTGGCTATGGTTGGGGGCATGTCCATACTGGATATTCTTTGTCTTTGATTAGAGGCTTTGTTGGACTACTATGGACATGGGCGGTGTCAGTATTGGTATTGGTATTAGCATTGGGATTGGTATTAAATAGTTAATTGGTTGGATTTTTATTTTGATTTTAAACTTGTTATTATGTATTTAAATTAATATTATTTCATCTTGGTATATATTCGGAATTGATCCGACATGGGGTGAAGGGTATTCAACAGTATGGGTATTAGGGTGGTCTTTGATCTTGGTTGGAGTTATGATACCCGACATAGCTAGGCCCTGGTTCGGGTCATGTCAAAGGATTTAAGCAACAACTCAATTCTAGAACTCTTTGGAGCATGAGCATTTAGTAGCTGCTAAGTAATGCCTTTAACATCACCATTTAGCCCTTGAACCTCTATAGTGAGTTCTGCAACCTTGGTTTGTAGCTTTGCATTTTCTGCTGCAAGTTCCTCAGTAGCACTAGGTCCCTCTGAGGATAACTTCTGATTTTGCATCTTCAAGTGCACTATCTCAGAATCCTTAGCAAGAAACTTAATCCTCATCTCCTTCATTTCCTTGCTTAAGTTTTCCTGAGCAGCCAATATGTCTGGCACTTGGGATACAGTTCCCACTTTTCCTTCTATGCTTTCATCCTCTACCAAAGTTGTCAGACTAAAATTTTGTTTGACTGTTCTACGAGTTCCTTTAGTCCCAACCACTCCAAAGTAGTCAAAAACCTTGTTCAAGAAGTACCCATAACGCATCCCATGTTTGCCTTCCTTCTCATGAATGACCTTATGTATTTGTTCTAATAATAGAGCAGGAAGACTTATCAGCTCAAATTTTCTCAGACACTCAATAAGGAACAAGAAAATAGCAGAGGTAATGGTCTTTTTCTCTGACCTGAGCAATAGGACCTTGTTCATAAATTCAAACACTAAGTGAAACTCACTTGTGAGAAATTTCTTTCTCACACCAGCTATTGATGTCCCTCCCACCTTTGAGGCATCAATCATAAAATTAGTCAAGGCCTATTGTTTGACAATAGTCCTCACACCAATAATACGCACATCTAGAAACTTTCCTAGTGCCTCTTCATCCATCTTTATTTCTTTTCCTTGCACCTGTGCAGTCAAGCTTAACCCATCATCTGATAAATCCATTGTATAATTGAATTCTCTTCCTTCCTCTTTAACGACCATGGGAGCTGGTTCCTCCAGGAGGTCTAACTATCCCTGATGTTTGACATATTCAACCAACTCTACCATGTCAGGTATCTCCTAAATCCTGGGATCAAAAACTTTACCAGACAATACTTTCTAAGTTTTCAAAATTTCATTCCTTTGATCTCTAGACCTATCCTTTTTTTCTTCCTCTTTTCTTCTTCTATTGGAATAGCTGTTTGATTATTTTTCAATGGATTTTGTCTTCTTGGGACCAGGTCCCTTAGAATCTTTCTTCTCCTTAAGAACAATGTGTTCCTTTTTCAGTCCTTCATGACTATCAGACTCTAAACTGGAGGACCTGTTCCTTCATACAATGTGAATTTCTTTTCTTCTTTTCTTAGTTGCAATAACAATATTTGGATCAATTTTCTTGTTATTCTCAAGTGCACACGCAAGTGTACGTGGTTTTACCAAGTAATATAGTGGCTTACAGAAAGCCAAATATCGATCGCTCATAGACTTATGTTGACAACTATACAATTTTAGTTCACTATTTAGATTAGTTTGATGTAAAATTAATCAAAAGAGTTTTGAGAATTATAAACTGAAAATAATGTAAAAAAATATTTAAAAGTAAAGTTATTGACAATCAATGGAAAGAAACCCTGAGTTAAGGCTCTATGAACAATCATACTATGCTATATATAGAACTTCATTTGTTAGATTAATTATCTTGGTTGATGATTCTGGGGTTGATATTACGATTATGGTCTTCTGAGCCTCTAATCTTCTATCTAACTTTGACCCACAACTACATCATTGAGAAGGGATATGAGAGCTAAGATAAATACATTTATTTTTCATTCCGTAATGAAACAAATAGTTAACTTAGGTATATTTCTATCCTAAGTGGAAATTATAACATTCACTATGTAGAAGTCCATAATCCTACTCTATTCATCCCCACGTACTATCTTCGTGTTCCTTCTCCCGGGTTCACAAGTTGACTATGGATATAATATAAGGGTATCTAAGAATTAATTAGCGATAAAAAGGATGAATTAACAACCAAATATAATAAGAAATCAAAACCAAATCAATTCAAAGCAATAGTAATCTTATTCTTGGCTTTAACCTAGAAAAGGGCTTTTAGCTGCTTATGGACAAAACCGTAATCACAATAGATGAATACACGATAAAATCCATAAAAAACTAAAGTAAAGAAATAGAAACCATAATTTAACTGTTTTCCATCCTCCCACAAAGTTCTAAAGTCGTCCAAGGTGTTTTGCATCAAGTTCAAGTGTCCTACTTATAGGCTAAGGGATGATAGAAACTATTCTGGCCAGTAATAGTGACTATCTTCCCTAAGCACTTTAATACATCACAATGTTCATTCAATTCTCCTCTAACAACCGTTTTCCCCACTTCTGTCAACCCATATCTTTTTTTTGCCCCATCTCATTAAGTTCACTCACATATAATTTGGGAGGGAGTATTATCTATTAATTCTCACTTTAATATTTTAATACAAATTTCTTTCGCTCCCAACCACAACATATCAATTGTACACGCCAATAACTATTATTTTGGGGCTTCAATTTCTCCTTTTTTCCTACTTGAATTTCAAACTCCTTAACTCAATTAAATATCAAATAAAGGGATTAGGAGCTTTGGGTCAAATTACGGTCAATGAAAGAATGGATTAGGCTACATATTAGGATGCCAAAGAATAAACTAAAGGATCAATGGGGTTAACTTGTATTATGCACAAAGGTAGGTAAGAAAATAGTATAAATATGGCTATCAATGAAATGACTATGTCATCTCCTAAACCCATACTTTTTATTTTGCTTTATACACACACCAGGAAAGTTCTAGCAACAAATGCAACCAGAAATACACAAACACCTCACACACACATGGCACGTGCTTAACTCAAGTAGGATTATTATAAACTCTCAACCAAATAATAGCATGAATTCATCATTAAGACAACAACATACAAGAGTCATAAACTAGATCCTAGGAGTCTCTAAAGTAGTAATTCACACAATCAACATGTTGTTTACATTTAAAACCCACTTGCATCATTCAATCATACATAGCACCAATAAGAAAATCTCACTTACTTAAAATAAAAAATTTTAAAATTTTACTCCTAAAAAGAAAAAGAATACCATGGGAATGTCCTGCCCCATGATGACGTCCAAGCAACACCTTCTTTTAGATAATGGTACGATCGTTGTCAAGATATAGTAACCCAACTAAGGTTGGGGTCGAATCCCAAGGGAACATGTGGACTTCCAAATCTAAGTAACTGTAGTCTGTGGGCAGAACAAGAAAGGTAAATGGGGGATTTTTCATAGTAATCTCAAGCAAAGAACAGACTTAACTTGGCTAAAATTAGTAGGCTTATCATGCGTTGTTGAAACAACCCAACACCTTGAATGCAGAATCGATAGGTTATGTATCTTCTGCAGTCTTTTGGACGAGTAGAAGGATTTCATCCTTTACCTTTTAAGTCTCAGAGTGTCGCACTACTAACCCTCATCTTGATCCCAGTAAATTATTACCTTTTGAGTCTTTAGTTATTAGATGAAACCTAACCATGTTACGTAAATAGAACCTAGAAGCGCGGATCAATCGTTAAACTCTAAATTACAATTGTCTATACCTTTTCCTAGTAACTACTCCTCTTTTGGAGTAAGTAGCAATATCTAGCTGGGATCCTAATGTGTGCACCCATTGAGAAATCACTCATAACAAAGATAAAGTAATGCATGCCATGGGTATTTGTTCAGATCAACAATCGCACTTCCCTTACTTCATCAATTCATCAAGGTTTCCACAACCCTAGCTATGGGTTTTAGCTGCTCATGATTTTGTAGAAATCAATAACATTCATATTAGAAAGCATAGATGAAATCATAATAATTAGATGAATAAAAACTCACAACCATAAACTGAATAATCAACTAAAGTTAATTCAAAAGAATACCAAGATTAAAGATGAATCTTGGAATCAAACTATATTTCTTAGTATCAAAAGTGTGTTACTCCTATTAAAAAGTACATAAGGGGTATTTATAGTAAATAAGGAAACCCTAAAACTAAAGCCCAAATAAAATATGAGAAAATTGGGTCGGTGGCCACTTGCTCTCTATACCTGCGGTCTGTCACATGCGTAGGTAGTACCTACGATCCTAACACTAGGCACAAGTGCAGACTGTAGGTATAAATCCTGCATCCTAGCTCTCGGAATTTCAACCTCTAGCACCTGCTTTGTTTACCTGTGGTTCGTAGGTCCTACATGCAATCCATGGATTGACTTGGTAGGTGTTAAGAGTCATCTTTTCAAATCTTTTTTAATTTTTGAACATGATTTGATCATAAACAACCCAGAATGTGTCCTAAACACCCTTAATTGCTCTAAAAATGGCCAAAAAAACTTTTTCACCTTTTTCGTGAACTTATCATCCAAAACATGATTTCCTCAAAACATACCCAAAAGGATCATGTCTAACAAAAAGGCCTCAGAAACTTGCATATTTTCCTTCTTTTAAGTGTCGAAAGCATTATATTTCTATAGCATATCAACACCCTTAACTTAGAACATTTGCATTTCCTCAGGAAACAAAAATACAACTAAACAAAAAAAATGCTTAACTAAAAGAATCTAAGATATTCAAGGCAGTCAATCATCATATTAAGTTTAAATTATAACATCCCCTCCTATATCTCTTTTCAAAACCAACTGTGTATGAACATGAAACACAACAATATAACACAAAATATTTAGATATGCTAAATACATTAGCAACAAAAAACTGCTCATATGTACAAATTACATTACTCGAAACACACAAATAGCTAGCAACATGACTCAAGTGCTCTCACAATAAAGGTTTCCCATGCACTCATATGAAATAATGCATGTCAATGTAGGGATGGTCAATAGACACTCACACACAACGAAGAATTTCTAGTCTATGCATGTCAAATACCATAGACTTGCCCTTATTTTCTTTACCTTAGCATTCAGTTAGTCAAGTTAGGATCACTATAGGACTTTTCTCGGCTTGTAATGTAGGCTTAGGAGCTGGTATGGTACATATGGACATATCAAGTGACTAAGCCTCCTTGGCACTATACTAACTTTGAGGTCCCATTTACTAGCCAATTACCTTTTTATTCCACCCTTATTTCTCCCTTTTATTCTTTTATTGCACATTTAGGTTGGGTGTGGTCTTTTATTCTTCCTTTTTCATTTTTTTCATAATTTTTCTTTTTTTTCTTTTATTTTTCTTTTCTTTTTTCTAGCACACCCAATCCTACTAACTTTTTCTTACTTTACCCTTCTTCGTACCCATTGTAAACTATGCACACCTATGATAGACACTCCTAACTTAAGCATTTTACCTGTATTGAGGTGCACAATGTCCAAGAAGGATCAAGGCCAAAATAGGTCCATTGTACTATAAATGGAAAGATGAAAGTAAAACAAGAAAAATAAGCTTATAAAGCTCAAAACAGGGATTAAGGGATACAATGAATGCATGGAAGGTCATTTAGACTAAAAGTGGACTAAAATAAAAAAATGGCTTATGATCCTATCCTAACTGACTATATTTTAACCTAGGCAAGACTAACCAGGAAACTTCTAAATTCAACACACAAAGAGAACTAGGTAGTATCTCACACACACATAGCACAGAGTCAATATTACCAACTACTAATAATACGGTTCATGAAATTATTAGCAAGTGATTATCATGTCCCTAATCCTAATTCCATAAAAAGATACACAAAGTTCACACATATATACAATTATACAGTTCTAAAACATAAATTTTTTTTAGGGAGGGGGCAGTATCAAAAATCAATTAGACCATGATACTGCCCTAAATACTAAAAACATCTCATAATTATACAAAACAAAACATAATACAAAATAAAACACATTATGACATAAATTTATCCTAGACACGAAGATTCTAAAACCGTACCACGACCGACAGAAAAAGAAGCATGGCAACAAAAAACCAAGGTGGCATGGTATGCCTATCCCCAATTAAAAATTGTGTACTATCCTCACTGCACTAAAGTAAAGTAAAATAAAGAAAAGTGAGAACATACCTAAGATACACTAAGCGCCCGTATCATGATTTTTCCTAGATATGGGTATATCCATTGGTAGAGGCCATGGTGGTGGTGGTGCGCTATGAGAAGATGGACCGTATCTATCTTGGCACACCTCTTCCTATTTATAACTACAGTCTCCATCAAATCATGGGTGGCCCTTTTTTAGGGCTTGCTCATATGGCCTTATGGATTCTGTAGGTCCCCCTCCTGGCCTCTCTTGGTCCTAACTACGAGGACTAATACATCATACTTTACAAATAAATCCACATATTTTGGGACCACGCGAAGGTGATTGTTAAACAACTAAGGATATAACTAGAGGGATGGCTAATATTTGGATTTCAATGAGAGAGCACACCTCTACTCTTAAGATATCCACATCCTTCTTCCTATGTTCTAGATCCGACATCTTAATCTCTATAAATCGGTCTACCACATATCTCTCATCAACACCTAGTGCCTTTGGTACACTAGCCTCTACAATAATATCCTTATCAATAGTGTCAATCAGAGACACCACTCGTATATCGTCTGGCTGCTGCACTGTCATACACACATCAAAAGCTACTTGTTCATCTTTCGGTTTGAAGGTGATTTTCCTAAAGTCCATATCAATCAACGCCCTTCTAGTAGATATGAAGGGTCTACCAAATATAATACGGGCTTGAGAATTCACCTCATCCTCAAGAACCATAAAATCAATAGGGAACATAAAGGATGCAACCTTTACTTCTACGTCACATAAAACACCTACTGGTTTCTCATATATGAGTCATCCATCAATAATTTTATGGATATATCTTTGAGTTCCCCCATCCATAACAACTTGTACACAGCCAGAGGCATCATATTGACTTCTTATCCGAAGTCACATAAAGCCTGCTTTATATTGAAAGTCCTAATAGTACACAGAATGGTGACTGCTCTAGGGTCCTATTTCTCTTCTACTAACAGTAAGAAAAGAATTGCACTATAAGGGTACACATGATCATTGGTCTCGATGACCCAATCCTTGCCACTATCATACTAAAAATCATCATCATCAAATGACGACTTCTCAGACTTTGCCTCAAGTATCTTATCGCTATTAGTGCTATCATTCTTTAACTCCTCAATAGAAGGTACAGGGAGATCATCAGTAGTGGCACTATAATTAGTGGTGATATTAAACAATGACTTGTAGCTAGTGGACTCTGAAATTTTTCACTCAGAAGAGTAACAAGTTGTTTCTATTTGATCATGATAGTTATTTGCCCAAACTGGTGCTCCAACTGCTTAATAGTAGTGGCATGAGACTCCTCTTTCTGGCTCAACCCTGAAATGCCAGCCTTAATCTCCTTAAGGTACTTCTCCTAATTTTCTTGACCCTTCACCAGTTTCATCAACATTTTTTCCATTCTTGATTTTGTGTCTTGTATACCAGCCAAAATATATTGGTCTCACTTTTCCTTGTAATCATCCCTCTATCTCCAATCACTATGTTTATCCCTACTATGGTCTCTATATCTGCCATAATAGTTCCAACCTTGGCTCCCTTGCTTTTGGGATAAAAATCCCTCCAACTGACGATCTGAATATCTAACCTCCTCTTCAAATAAAGAGTCACAAGCTCTAAAAGCTGCACCCCGTGCTCTTACTCTATGAACTTTCTCAAAATTTGTTGTCACAAACTACTTAGCTAGAAACCTAAGATCAGTCCTCAGTATCACAATCTCTTGCACCATAGAATCATCAGCTACTCTTTGACCACTATGGCACCAATATCATAAACATCAGGACCCCTCTTAGCCTCTCGATTTTGCCACCCTTGATTAGTTAGAGAGATCTGATCCATAATAGAAGAAGCTACCTCCCAAGATTGTCTTGTAAAAGCTCCTCCAGAGATAGTGTCTGTTATGGCTTAGGAACTAATCTTCGGGGATCTATGGAATGACTCTAATAAGTTTATTTCTAAAATTTGATGTTTGGGTACCATACTCAGCTTTTTTTTAACCTGAACTGTACTTCGTACATAGATTCTAATGCATCTGCCTAAAATGATAAATCTCATCCCTTAGTTGCAATATCCTAGATAGAGGAAAGAACCTATTAAAGAATTACCTGCTTAGCTCATTCCAAGAAGTGATAGATCCTCTTGGAAGTTACCCTAACCATAAATATGCTTCTCTTATAAGTGATAAAGGGAACAACCTCAATCTAAGTGCCTCATGATTCACCCCTGGATATGTATATAAAGTGCAAATTCTAATAAAATTAGTTTGATGCATGTTTTCATCATCTGTAGGCAATCCCACAAACACCCCCTTCATGTATAATATCTAGATCATAGCACTCGATATGAAACTTGACATTAGAGGGAAGATAGTGTGAATGATAGATCTAGTCTCTATCGGCTCAACGTATCCCAGATCTTCTTCATCATATTTATACAACTGAACATACTAATATTCTGGGATCAATTGAGGTCGGCCACCTCAAAATCTATTCTAGTTTCCATCGAGTACTTCTTGGCATTCCATTTTTTGTCTCTGTATAGCTAACTCTGCCTCCTCAGCTATTTGCTAAGCATCTTCTGTTGCCCTCCTCTCGTTAGCAGTTTGTTCAAAAAATACCCTTGTTTGTCGATCAACAATATAATTAACTTTTTTAGAAGAAGAGGGAGGCACATCATTATGAACTCCTTCAGGAATATTGTCTCTGTAAGACCCTATAAGGTTTTCTCGTAGTTTGAACCTTAGATGCGTGTTGAATGAAGTATAATTTTGGACCTAAGAGATTGAGAAAGGACTCCTTAATTGATTAGTGTTTTAACCTTGTGGAATTTTCCTAAAAATGACTTCCTATGGTGTGGGAAATTGATTTAAATTTCTAATGAAATCAATTTCATCAAAATCCGGTATCGGGGTGAGTAGTTATGGCCGTTTTCCTAAGCATTGTCAAAATTGCCTAGGTTTGACAGTTGATCCGACAGACCATCAAGTCTTCAATGGGCCATTGATCATCTCATCAAACCAAGCCAGTGACTCCTTTATCTAGCCATCGTGTGATGGCCAAAATGGTAAACCACTAAAAATTCGACGGACCGTCGTTCTGACCGTCAAGCGGAGGCGGTATGGCCTCATCTTAGCCGTCATAGGATAGATGCTCTGGCGGACCATCAAACTTTTGATGGACCATCTTTCCAACCATCACATCAAGGTAGTGTGTTCCATTTTTGGCCCTCGAGCGACGGACAATCTGGCGGACCATCAAAATTCTGATGAACCATCATTTGAACCATTGCAGACCCCGATCAACAATTTTTAACTCATTTTTAAAAGGGTATTTCGGTCCTTTCTACTCCTTTAAACCCTTATATATATTTTAGATGAACCAGTTGGCCTCATTTGCTCATCTCTAACATTTAAGGGCTAGGGTTTTCTCTTCCAAATCATATCAAAGCAAGAATTCTTCCCCAAGAAATCTAAGAATTTACCATAGATTGTACAAGTGAGTGGAGGATTGAATCTCCCAAGTTCAAAGGCTTCAAGAACATTTTCTCAAGAGTGAGAACAGGAAGCTTAAAGGAAGATTGTTTGTCCATGTAACACCCCGATTTTCTGAACTAGAATGCTACACAGTGCTTATGACCCCGAAAGACCACAAGCTAACCCATGATTGATATTTGTACCTATATACTGCATAATATAACATAAAAATATGGAAACATGTACTGAATGGCCATAAAGTTCAACAGAATAAACATTTGATAAGAATAATATCTGAAAATGGTATAACAATACCAAACCAAATCTGAAATAAATGTCTGACATGCTATAGTCTAGAAAGTCTCTAAACTGTCTGAATAAAGAGTTGATGGGATATGTCCCCAACTAACTCCAACTATTGAAATAAACTAAAAACTAATGTATTAATGAAATAATCGTGTCCTCAAAATATAAGGACATATTTCTTACTCTGACTGCTGTACTGGAATCTACTGCTGATCTGGAGCTCATTCCTCTGAACCTATGGTGTAACATAAGAGAAAGAACCATAGCGCAAATGTGTCAGTACAACTGAATGTACTGAGTATACGAGTGAGGTAGGCTAAATGCAAAGGGTTATATGCATGAACAATGCTGACTGATATTAATGTAAGAATAAATACATACATGAGAAACTATAACTGAACTCGTGATAATACTAACTATTGAGTCTGAATACTGACATCATGACTTTACTAACACTGAGGTACTGCATAGATGAATGACTATTTTAATAGTTTGAATTATGAAGAGCTAGTTTGTTTGACTGTGTCTAACAGTCCTGAAATTGAATATTGAGTATATAAATCACGAATAAGGAACTGACACTATATTACTAAATACAAAGGGACTAGTGCTATATTACTGATACATGAATAACTGTGTATGACAGTCCTGATTATGAAGGACTGGTTTGGTCGACTGTATCTGACATTCTAATTATAAAGTATTAATCTGATTGACTGTATCTGGCAGCCATGAATATAACAAACTGAAATGCTTGGCTGTATCTGACAGTCATGAATATGGATACTAGTAACATCAGTTTAGAGAACTAGTAATAATGATAACATGAGTGACTGTATGTAACAGTCCTGAATATGGTGGAACTAGCTGAGTTCCATATTGTATTTGAGTTGACTGTATTTGACAGTTTGGATATTCTGAAGAACAATCTAAGTCTATTACTGAAACTAAGACTAAGACTGAAATTGCGACTGTGGGAGGTAATCATCAAACCGAAATGCCTCGAAACTGAACTGGTGGGGTCCAATCTTTGCCCTGATTAGAAGGGTGTCAATACTATGCCATGGGTAGAGACAGTATATGATTAACCATATTTTATTTTTGGGAGCTCTTTCTGTCTGCCCTACTATCAGGTAAACTCAAAAGAGATGCATTAGCCCTATGGGTAGGAAAATCTCAACCTATGCTGGCTACGTAGTTTTGGAATGCGAATCTCACCCTCTGACTATGGCAGATGAGTCCCCATCCTTGGGTTCAGTCGGGGCTGAATCCTACTCCCAACTGAAAGACACTGAACTGATTAGCTGAACTGAACTGATTAACAAAACTGATGTTAGTGGGATTGTTTAGCAGATCTAAACTAAGTTTACTGGATTCTGATAACTGGCGGAATGTACTGAGTTCTGAGGACTGATTGAGAGTAGTGAAGTTACTGAGATTAACTATGAATACTGAGGTTGCTGAGGTTACTGAGCACTGAGATTACTGGGTTTACCTGAGTCACATGACTGACTTATTTCTATATATCATGGTTTGAATGAGAGTATTATGAAAACATGACATGGCTCTAGGCATACAACTATATTTTTTGGGTACAAGTACCCCTAGGACTTGATGGAAAGAAACCGACACACATGACTGACTTGATCGTAAGAATAACGTACACAATTCATAATACCATAAATAGGGGATTTCATACTACACATGGTTATCATATTATTGAACATGGAAGATACTTCATATAATATATACATACTTTCATGGTTCTAATTTCATGAGCATTCCATAGTATAACAACAACATATGACAATTTGCATGGAATTTATGTTGAGTCATAAGGGATAGAGCATGGGCTTGTCTTTTAAGTTCTATTTAGCTAAAATACATGATTTCTAGGCTCTTAGGTATTTTCACAAACACCGTGAATGCATCACTTTGGGCATAGGTTTATTCATGAATTAAACCACCCAAATCACCCAAAGTTCATATATTTCAACTAATATGCCATCCTAGTTTCATACAAACCCATAAAGATTCTATCTTGACATCATTCAACACATAAACAAGATCAACAATAAATCAAAACACAAAAATCATGGCATATAGTTTAAAATAGGGTTCTTGGACTTCATGGACGAAAGGATTCCATGAATGAACACACACATACCTTAGTTGTTGATTTCATGAAGATTGACGAAGAGATTCTTCGAATTTGATGGTAGAATTTGCTTGAAATTGAATCTTTTATGAAAAATCCTAATGTGTTATTGAGAGGATTTTGATGAAAAAGTGTATGTTTTGGTGAAATAATGGATTAATTCCATGTTTATGGAATATATCTATGGGTGGGAAGATGACCCAAATGCCCCTCTAGATGCGTATTTTAATTTCTGTGAAAATTTCCTAATTTGGTCCCCCGGCGCGATACGGAGACATCGCATTGCCACTTGTTTATAACCTGAAAACTCACCGCGATGTGGTGGAATTGCGGAGAGACACTAGAAATTGACAAACGTCATTTTGGCTAACGGTGCAACGCACTACTGACTGAAATGACACTGCTGAATCTTTAAACTGCCATAACTTCTTCACCGGGTGTTTGTTTTAGGCAAATTTGGTATCGACGGAAAGCTCATTAAATTCTACAGAATTTGAAGGGTATAAATATGTCAAAATACCACCTATAAACTAAGTTATTCTCATTCAAAGATGATCTATGTGAAATCACATACGAAAATTTGGTGGATTCAAAAGTTCTTAGCTTGGCTTACTCTAAGTGACTCTTATGAACATGATTAACACATCATAAGCACTATTATCACTAGGATACTCATCCTAATTCATGTACTTAAATATGAATCGCAGGATAGGAGGTTTCATGCGTAGAAACAATGGTTCATTTTCTAGCTTAGAAATATACGGGGTACTACAATATCTCCCCCTTGGGAACATTCGTCCTCGAATGAGACTGACTGAGAGGGGATAAAAGATAAACTAGAGTACGTACAAGACATACACTACTAAAACTTGGGTTCATGCCTGAAATGATTGAAAACTAAGCATATCGTGCTGAACATGCATATCTGATGCATGGGTAACTGATTCATGAATGAAAGACTGAGTGTTCTGATGAACTAAGTTTCTCAAAATGAGAATGCTTATGTGATGCAAAAATTGATAAGCTGAATCTATACATATTTGATGCATGATTATATGGATAACATGATACATGAATGCATGACTGGAAGTATTGATAAGCTGATCACGCATATCGATTCGTGAATACATAACAAAACTGACTCATGAATATGCAACTGAATATGCAATGGTTAAGGTACGAAGTTTGAATTGAAAACTGAGCATGTAATAGGATACCAAGTTTGGTACGAAAATTTGAACATGAGAATGAGTAAGCTCAAATAAGACTGTTACCTTGAACCAAAAATACTGATGAGTCAAAGATTAATTACTTATATGCATGAGGGAGAACATAAAAACATAACTTATTCTGGAACGTAATACATGAACTGAACTAAGACATTGAGTACATGGCTTACTACGGAGTTCTGAAGTTAGAGGGTTGACTCGTAAGTAATATTTCCTCCAAGATAGATTCATCGAAGAAAATGGCATATTTAATGCATAAAAGTTTGAGGGCTATAGTGTATCTCCCCCTTGGGACACTATGTTCCTTGAAGCATGCCGATCAGACTTTGCTGAGATATTGAGGAAGTTGAGACGATCCTAAAGGCACCTAGGAACAAAATCGTGACTGACTATCTAAGATTTGAAACTAAAGTGTGATACATGAATGTATAGCCATACTGACTTATCTAATTAACTAAATAACTAGTAACTGAATACTGGGTATGCAAGACTGAATTGTCTTAATCTGAATAGTTGGGATGAGGACATAAAGTTTTATGCATATGAGAAGGGAGTGACTGAGTAACATAAGGTAACTGATCATGGATTTCATGAAAGCTATACTGTTTACAAAAATACAGGACTAAGCATATTGCATGATTTGGAAATATTCCATAGACCGAGGTATTGAAATACCTATAACTGAGTAGCTGATAATTGTACGCTATGGTAAAGCAAGTCTAAAAGTGAACTTAATTTATGAGCTGAACATTGATCTGAAGCTGACACTATAATTTAAGATTGTAACTGGGATCCATACTAGAACTAAATGTTGGGTCTTAATAACTAAATACTGAAACTGAGGTTTAGACTGATACTGAAGTGCTTAATTTTGAGATCGAACACTAATTACTGAGTGTTGGGTACTTAAACTGTAACTGAGATAGAAACTGAGTTATGATAGTCGCATAATGAAGGCTGACATAGTCAAGGATCTGAATACTCATTCACACTCTAAACTTTCCCAATCTCTAATTACTACTTCTTGCTAGCCCTTTGCTTACATACTAACAGGATATTCAAGCCTATCTTTGTATCTACACCCTCGTATAAAACATGCATGCAACAGTCTGCCCTTAATATGAAACATTAACTCTCTCCCATCTAAGTGACTGCTTACCACTATACTGTTCCACAAGGAGAGCTTACTAAAGGATTAAACTAGGAGGACCTGAAGCATGAATGGATACTGACTGAATTTGACACATGACTAAATCTTGAGGAATGAAATGTCTATGGCATAAATTTATCAAAAAGGTCTGGACTGAGGATATACATGACATAGTCTGGACTTATCTGATTAGTGGGGGGCGTAGTATGAGTCATGTAGTCTGAGTATACTAGGGAGCATGATACGTGTACATGAGTCATGAGCTACATGACCTGAGTTTGGAATTTCTGAGTTCGTGGATTATGATTTGTAACACTGAGTGAGCTAGAACTGAACTCTCTATGTTGGGAACTGAAAACACACATGATTCTATGGGAGGCGTGTGAACATAAGCTATATTCATGGAATATGAAACATGAAGCATGCATAGGCATTATGCTGGATAAAGTACAAAGCTCTACACTGAATAAGGATGGCTCGGGAATCATCTTCCCTAACTTTTTTTCTATACATACTGATGATACTACTAGAATCTGAGAGCCTGACTGGGTTACTTGATCTATCATCTTGCCCTTAGCTTAAAGCCATCATCATAAGCCTGTGAACACTAAACTAATCTCTGAACTAAACTGTAATCTTAATCACATACTTACACTCTGTCAAACACATGCTTGCCTTACTAAGCCCATTATTTGCCTCTATTCCCTCACATACTACTAATATCACATTCACACCTTTATGATTAATTTCAAGTCACTAAACTTAAATTTTTAACTCACATAATTCAAGCTACTGATTTATTCTGGCACAACTATCCCCATGAATACAAAATCTGATCAAACTGGATGATACTATCCCAACTCTACCACTATTAACTCTTGAGTTTATGCTTAAAAATTCTAGGTTTATGCTGTCATAGGATTTTGAGAAGGGATCCGATGGAATATCTAAATCTAGGTTTGAGAATAAGTTCTCAGGATCATGAATAAGATTCGTACAACTTTGGAACATAAGGGAACTAAGGGATACTTTCTGAGAAAGCCCTATCTTTAAGACTTGATCTTCACTATTTCTGTTACCTTAGGAGTAAGGTAAAGTTGACATGAGGGGAGCACGATATGACTCTGTATGGGTTCCTTAGAGAACCTTGCTATAGCATGATTTGAGACATAAAAGAAGGGAAACTATTCCTAAAACATCTCATAGCCTCCTGCACGTAAGTATGGTGCACAACACACGCATATACAAAACTCCAACTATATGTGACTTTCAGACTTCCTAGGACTCTATTGAACCTTAAGCTCTGATACCAAGTTCGTAACACCTCGATTTTTTAAACTGGAATGCTACACGGTGCTTATGAACTCGAAGGACCACAAGCTAACCCATGACTGATATCTATACCTATATACTTTATAATATAAGATAAAAATGCGAAAATATGTACTGAATGGCCATAAGGTTCAACTGAATAAACATCTGATAAGAACAATATCTGAAAATGTTATAACAATACCAAACCAAATTTGAAATAACTATTTGACATTCTATAGTCTAGAAAGCCTCTAAACTGTCTGAATAAGTAGTTGATGGGACATGTCCCTAACTAAATCCAACTACTAAAATAAACTAAAAACTGAAGTAGTAATGAAATCATCGTGTCCTCGAAATATGAGGACTTACTTCTAACTCTGACTACTGATACTGGAATCTTCTACTAATCTGGAGCTCGTGCCTCTGAACCTATGGTGTAACATAAGAGAAATCACCATAGCTCAAATGTGTTAATACGACTGAATGTGCTGAGTGTACGAGTGAGGTAGGCTAAATGCAAAGGGTTATATGCATAAACAATGTTGACTGATATGAATGTGAGAATACATACATACATGACAAACTATAATTGAACTCATAATGATACTGACTACTGAGTCTGAATACTGACATCATGACTTTACAGATACTAAGGTACTGCATAGATGAATGACTATTTTAACAGTCCAAATTATGAAGAACTGGTCTATTTGACTATGTCTAACAGTCTTGAAACTGAATACTGAGTATATAAATCACTAATAAGTGAGAAACTGACACTGTATTACAAAATACTGAGGGACTAGTGCTTTGTTACTGTACATAAATAACTGTATATGACAGTCCTGATTTTGAAGGACTGGTCTGGTCGACTGTATCTAATAGTCTAATTATAAAGTATTAATCTAATTGACTATATCTGGTAGCCACAAATATGAGAAACTAAAATACTTGACCGTATTTGACAGTTATAAAGATGGATACTGGTGATATGAGTTCAGAGAACTGGTAATAATTATAACATGAGTGACTGTATCTTACGATCCTGAATATGGTGGAACTAGATGAGTTCCGTATTGTATCTGAGTTAACTGTATCTGACAGTCCTGATATTCTGAAGAACTATCTGAGTCTATTACTGAAACTTAGACTGAGACTAAAACTGAGACTAACGGAGGTAATCATCTAACCGACATGCCCTGAAACTGAAATGGAGGGGTCTAATCTTTTCCCTGATTGGAAGGGTGCCAATATCATTCCATGGGTAGAGACAACATGTAAGTAACCCTATTCTATTTTTGCGAGCTCATTTCGTCTGCCCTACTATCAGGTAAACTCAAAATAGATGCATTATCCCTATGGGTAGGGAGATCTCAACCTATGTTGGCTGCATAGTTCTGGAATGCAAGGATTGCTTCTAGGAATCTCACCCTCTGACTATGGTAGGTGAGTCCCCTACCCTGGGTTCACTCGGTACTGAATCCTACTCCCAACTGAAAGATGTTGTACTAATTAGCGGAACTGAACTGATTAACTGAACTGATTTTAGTGGGATTGTTTAGCGGAGCTAAACTGAGTTTACTAGATTCTGATGACTGACGGAATGTATTGAGTTCTAAGGACTGATTGAGAGTACTAAAGTTACTGAGATTAATTGTGAATACTGAGGTTGCTGAGGTTATTGAGCACTGAGATTAGTGAGATTACTGGGTTTTCCTAAGTCACATAACTGACTGATTTCTATAGATCATGGCTTGAATGAGAGTATTGTGAAAACATGACATGGCTCTAGGCATACAACTATATTTTTTAGGTATGAGTACCCCAGGACTCGATGGAAAGAAACTGACACACATGACTAACTTGATAGTAAGAGTAACATTCACAATTCATAATACCATAAATAGGGGATTTCATACTACACATGGTTATCATATTATTGAACATGGAAGATACTGCACATAACATGTACATACTTGTATGGTTATAATTTCATGAGCATTCCATAGTACAACAAAAATACATGACAATTTGCATGGAATTCATGTTGAGTCATAACGGATAGAGCATGGGCTTGTCTTTTAAGTTTTATTTAGCTAAAATACATGATTTCTAGGCTCTTAGGTATTTTCTAAAACACCATGCATGCACCAATTTGGGCATAGGTTTATTCATGAATTCAATGACCCAAATTACCCAAAGTTCATATATTTCAACTAACATGCCATCCTAGTTTCATACAAACCCATAAAGATTCTATCTTTACATCATTCAACACATAAACAAGACCAAAAATCAAGTCAAAACATAAAAATCATGGAAAATAGTTTAAAATAGGCTTCTTGGACTTCATGGACGAAAGGATTCCATGAATGAACACACGCATAGCTTAGTTCTTGATTTAGTGAAGATTGACGGACAGATTCTTGGAATTTGATGGTAGGATTTGCTTGAACTTGAATCTTCTATTAAAAATCATAATGTGTTCTTGAGACGATTTTGATTAAAAAGAGTATATTTTGTTGAAATAATAGCTTAATTCCGTGTTTATGGAATATATATAGGGGTGGGAAGATGACCCAAATGCCCCTCTAGATGTGTCTTTTAATTTCTGTGAAAATTTCCCGATTTGGGCCCCCGGCAAGATGCGGAGACATTGTGTTCCCACTTTTTTATGAACTGAAAACTTACCACGGCATGGTGGAATCACTAAGAGACACTGGAAATTGACTAACGTCATTTTGGCTTATGGCGTGACGCACCACTGACTGAAATGACTCTGCTGAATCTTTAAATCGCCGTAACTTCTTCACCGGGTGTTTGTTTTAGGGAAATTTGGTATCGACGAAAATCTTATTAAATTCTATAGAATTTGGAGGGTATAAATATGCCAAAATACCACCTATAAACCAAGTTATGCTCATTCAAAGATGACATATATGAAATCACACACGAAAATTTGGTGGATTCAAAAGTTCTTAGCTTGGCTTACTCTAAGTGACTCTTATGAACATGATTAACACATCATAAGCTATGTTATCACTAGGATACTCATCCTAATTCATGTACTCAAATATGAATCATAGGATAGGAGGTTTCATACGTAGGAATAATGGTTCATTTTCTAGCTTAGAAATTACGGGGTATTACAGTCCAACTTCTTAATCTAAGGTATGTGGGGTTTTGAACAAGGGTAACCCTTTCACCCTTATGCCCAAATGGTTTATTTACATCATGATTTTCCTAAAATCTATGAGGCTTTACATGAAATTGAATTGGGGTTTTTCACCCATTATTATTGAATACATTATCTTGATATTCCCTATGAATTAAGAGTCAAATGGCATGATTTTTGCATGTTGACTTGAGAAATTACAGCTGGGTATAAACCCTATGATTTTACTGCATGAGAAGTTAATGTTTGCAATGTTTGAGATATTGAAGCATATGACTAAATTGAGACTTGAGATAAATTGTAGAAATTCCAAGATTTCCATATGATTTATGAATCTATATGTTATATATTATGCTTTTGATGTGCTTTAACTTGATATTGAAATCCCTATTTGAGACTTGTGAATTTATGAAAGCTTGTGCTATAAGCCCCCATGCTTTGAGTATTTTGAGATGATTGAGAAATTAATTGACCTAATGGTCCTTGAGCTTTGAAATCCACTACACTATATAAGATTATCAATTTGATCATTAGGTTCATGGTGAACGATGAGATTATTCTAAAAGTATATTTTTATGAGATGAGCGCAGATAATCTAAAGGGAGTAGTATTTAGCACCGAGCAGGTAAGTCACTATGGTTTATTACTCTAAAACTACATGCCACCGTAGGTTGGACCTAAGGCCGAGTTTATGATGATTATGATTGAGCCTGAGGCTGAGTTTTGTTTAGTGATCACTAGACCTAGGTTATACTCTCTGGCAAGAGTATGACGCTCCTCCCTAACATGGGGTCTCTTCCTTAAGAGGACAAAACATTGGACTCCATGTAGCTCGCATGGTTATGTCGGTTACGAGAACCTCCCTTGCCCTTTTAAACTTGAAATCAGCTACTCCTTTGCAAACTAAGGTATTTTCCCTCCTATGAACTATTTTCCTTAAACTAAAGTATTTTCCATTGAGATAAGATATTTTTCTTTAAAACTAAAATACTTTCCCTTGATATGAGTATTTTTTTCCTAAAGCTTGTAATGAGATATTTTCATAACGTGAATGAAATGCCTTCAAGTATGTTCCAAAGTTATATGATTTCGAATTCCAAGTAATTGAGTTCAAAAGAGTTATGAGTTCTTTAGCATTAAAGAAGTTTTACTCTCCATGAGACATATGCATGAGTTGAAAGTGTTGCTTAAAGTTTCCTTTTGCCTTGAGTAATGAGAATAAGAGAAGACTACAAATTTTAAAGCAAAAAGTATAATGACTCACGAGATTGTGTTACATGTTCCATTTTACATGACTCATGAGCTTTGCATTTTATACTTATTAAAGCCATGCGAGTCATTACTTATTACGTGCATGATTTGATTAAAGAAGTATCGATGTTATTTTATATAAATGCATGCACCCCCACATACTCAATACATTCCCAAGTGTTGATCCATATATATGTCTATGTGCTACATTGTCTTATAATGTAGGTTCAGGTGCTCAGTTCCAACCTCGTCAGTGATTTTTGAGTACCTCTATCTACATTCCTATAGTGGTGAGTCCTTATGGTTCTAGGACCTATATTAAGACATCTCCATATTTTGAGAGACTATTGCTATTTCCAGTTTATTTCAAGTCAGTTGGGGACCTATCCCAACGGATCTTTAGTTCATGAATTAGTAGAGGCTTTTTCAAACTTGTTATTAGATTGTGGTTGTGTTGAGGTTTCCAGTATTATGGTCATTTGGATCGAGCATCTTCTCTGTATTTTCTTTCATATGATATGACTATGCTAGTATTTGAATTATTTCATCTTGAAATGAGTGTTATTAGTAGAAACAGGCTCAAAGGGTTAGTTTGGGGCTACTTGTAGCCTTAAGCACTGTGTGACATCCTAAAAGGTGATTTCGGGTCGTTAGAGTCTCTTTTTTCAGTTCTGTCATCTTACTAGGTATTTGTAGGATCCTCTCTAGATCCAGATTCACTAGGAGTAAGGCATTACCTCTACTTCATGTGTTCGACATACACCAGCGTATACCTAACTAAGAACAAAAACAAAATGAAAGACTCAAAAAACTACAACAACTTCAATTCATAACTCAACATCATAATCCCCAACAACAGCACCAAAATCTTGATGATGTCTAAGAAATACCTCCTTTTAGATTATGGTATAGTCGTTGTAAGGATATGGTAAACTAATTAAGGTTGGGGTCAAATCCCAAGAGGACACGTTGACTTGGAAATCTTTGTAGTTGTAGCCTGTGGGCAGAACAAGAAAATTAAATAGGGGGATTATTTTTAGTGATCTCAAGCGAAGAACAACATTAACTTGGTTGAAATCAGCTGTAAGTAAACAATAGGATTATGTTCCCTCTATCTTATCAACTCTGTAGGCTTATCAAGCATTGTTGAACCAACCCAATACCTTGAATGCAGAATCGATAAGCTAAGTACCTTCTATAGCATTTTGGACGAGTAGAAGAATTTCACCCTTTACCTTTTAAGTCTTAGGGGGTTTCACTAAAAACCCTAGAGATGTCAGTTAAATATTACCTTTTGATTTTATTGTTATTTGATGAAACCTAACCATCTTACATAGATAGAACCTAGAAGCATGTATCGACAGTTAAACTTTAAATTACTGTTGTCTTTATCTTTTTCTAGTCACTACTCCTCTTTTAGAGTAAGTATCAATATCTAGATGGGTTCCTAATGTGTGTACCCATTACGAAATCAATCATAACAAAGATAAAGCAATGTATGCCATGGGTATTGGTTTATATCAACAATCACACTTCCCCTACTTTGTTAATTCGCCAGTGTTTCCACAACCATAGCTATGGGTTTTATCCACTCATGATTGTGATGAAATCAATAGCATTCATATTAGAAATCATAGATGAAATCACAATGATAAGGTGAATAAAAACCCATAACCTAAACTAAATAATCAACTAAAGGCAATACAAGAGAATCCAAAGATCAAACACGGATTTTGGAATCAAAATATGTTTCTCAATACATATGGGTATTTATAGTACATGAGGAAACCCTAAAACCAAAGCCCAAACAAAAGAGGATAAAATTGGGTCGTGGCCACTTGATCTCTATACCTGCGGTCTAGCACAGGCACTGGTAGTACTTGTGATCCTGACACTAGGCACGGGTGCAGACCATAGGTACAAATCCTGTAGCCTAGGTTTTGGTATTTTGACCTCTGGCACCTGATTTGTCTACCTATAGTCCATAGGTCCTACATGCAGTCTGTGGGTTGACTTGGTAGGTGATGGGAGTCATCTTTCAAGGTCTTTTTCAACTTTCTAAAATGCTTTGATCATGAACAGGCCAGAAAGTGTCCCAGACATCCTTAATTTCTCCAAAATGGCCAAAAATACCTTTTTACCCTTTTCACAAACTTATCATCCAAATCATGATTTCTGTAAAACATACCCAAAAGGCATCATATCTAACAAAAAGGCCTCAAAAACTTTAATATTTTCCTTATTTTAAGAATCAAAAGTGCTATATTTCTATAGCACATTACTCCATACTTAAAAATCTACTTTTTTCCCAAAGTATACTCAAAAGTAGAGATATAAATACTTTTTGGGGCCTCTAGGCCTAGCTAGTAGCATCTTTACACATTAATAGGGTCCCCAAGGTTCGTGGACCCCACACTTAGTCTTTGCCATACTCTTTACATTAGGTTTCCGATACTCAGACTTTTCAACAACCTGTCACTCAACAATAACAAAAATTATATGAAGTAAAAAGTAAAAATAATAAAAATAAAAGCTACCTTAACTTGGGTTGCCTACCAAGAAGCGCCTGATTTAGTGTCATAACACAACCCACATCAACTTTTTCCTCTGCCTTAAGGATATAAATTTCATCCCCAACCTTGCATCTATCTTTTTTCTTCGCTCATAGGGTGGTGATACAAAGATGAAGGAACCGAGTAATGGATAGTGCATAGTAAACCACTCGGACTTAAAGTAAGGCATGTTTTTATGTTGCTTAACTGGTGGAAAATTAAGTATATAGGATCCTTGTCCTTATCTTCACACTCTTTCACTATTTCAAATGACCCAAAGATATGTCATCATCTAAACATAATGTAGAAAAGTGATTTGAATGAGACCCATCCAATCCTACTTCTAAATTTGCATAATCCATAACACACTCACTTATGTTCACCTTCTCAATGTCAATCTAAAGAAAAAAATGATAGCTGAATGGCTTAGATACTTGTGTTTGTTCCATAGATTCGTTAGTATCCTCCTCATATTGTGAATGTACCAACTACACACTTCCATTAAATTCTGGATAAAAGCCTCTCGATGCGGTCCCCTATAAACACAACAAGAATTATCATCACATAAATCTATCTATCCCAGGCTGATATGTCAAAAAGTGTGAACAAAAAAGGTAAAAGAAACTAAAAAAAACTAAACTATATAAAACTCAATATTGCTAAACTAAAAATAAGACATCTTCCTATTTACAAGTCCTAGCAACGACACAAAAAACTTGTTGCGCCCAAGCGCATATGCAAGTGTATGTGGTCTCACCAAGTAATACAGTGGCCTTATAAAAAGCCTAATATAAATCCCTTTGAGACTTGTGTTGACGACTATCTAATTTTAGTTTACTATTTAGATTAATTTAGTGTAAAAGTAACCGAAAGAGTTTTGAGAGTTATAAACTGAAAATAAAGTAAATGATGCTGAAAAGTAAAGGTCTTGGATAATCAATGGAAAGAAACCCAGGGTTAAGGCTCTGTGTACAATCATACTATGCTATTGAATTTCATTGATTACATTACTTATCTTGGTTGATGATTTTTGGGTTGATATTATGATTATGGTCTTCTGAGCCTCTAATCTTCTATCTCACTTAGACCCACAACTACATCGTTGAGCGAGGATATGAGAGATAAAGCTAAATACATTTATATTTTATCCCATAATGAAAGAAATAGGTCACTTAGGTATATTCCTATCCTAAGTGCAAATTATAGCATTCGTTATGTAGAAGTTTATAATCCTACTCTATTCATCCCCATATACTATCTTCTTGTTCCTCCTCCCGGGTTCACAAGTTGACTATGGATGTATTATAAGGGTAGATAAGCCTTAAAATAGAGGTAAAAAGGATGAATAAACAACCAAATATAATAATCAATTCAAAGCAATAGTAATCATGTTCTTGGCCTTAAACCCAGAAAAAATTCTTTTAGCTACTCATGGACATAATCGTAATCATAATAGATTAATACATGATAAAATCCATAAAAAAGCTAAAGTCAAGAAATAAAAACCCTAATTAAAGTGTTTTACATCCTCCCACAAAGTTCCAAAGTCATCCAAGGTGTTTTGCATCAAGTTCAAGTGTCCTATTTATAGGAGGATAATTGTTGCTGATTTTTGACATGAGTCTGCGTCGCGCCACTTTTCGCAGAACCTAGGGTGGTCGACGCACCATAATCATGGATACTCACTGTTATGATCCCTTAAGAAGTCCCCAATGTATGTCACACACCCCATAGAAGTGGATTGAGTCCCCGATGCGCCATGGACATCCAAGGTGTCCGTTTTACATCAAATCTTGTCCTTTGCTTTTGTCCATCCATTATAATCTTTGTGGTGTTGTTTAAAATTGATTTCCAGATAGTGTATCATCCATATATAATCATCATCAACTCACAAAGCATCCTGTAATTTCAAACACCACGAATTAGAGTTCAAAACAACACAACATCCAA
Organism: Capsicum annuum; assembly: GCF_002878395.1. Classification (NCBI taxonomy): domain Eukaryota; kingdom Viridiplantae; phylum Streptophyta; class Magnoliopsida; order Solanales; family Solanaceae; genus Capsicum; species Capsicum annuum. The sequence continues at coordinate 48,926,267 of NC_061113.1, read as the reverse complement.
GACGGTGAATTAGAAACTTAAGCTAAGAATAATAGTTATCCTTTTGATCTTTAATGTATTTTTTACTCTTGGATTGATTCAATTGGAAATTAAACAATATAAAAATTTTTTAAATACATAATTACACAATTATACCACTAGGATCTCATCACACACACTAGAATAAATCGAAATCAACTAGAACAACACCTAGCTCAAGCTAGTAACACTAGTTTTCTCATTTGAACTCTGAGTGACCAATTTTAGTCCTAACTTGTTTGAAAAAAACCTTAATAAATAAAGTAATTTAACTCTTATATGCTCATTTATATCATTATTAACACATCAGGCACACAATAAGTTCTCAAAACAAAGCTAAATAAGCCCGGATTACAACTCTAAGGTGCATAAATCCACCTCAAATCAGTCCTCAACCTATACAAATTCAACATTCTCCTCCTCCACTACAAAAACTTTATTTATCTTCTTATCTTAGTAGTGGAAGACTTGGTAGACATCATAGCATCTACTAACAACTTCTTTTCAGACACCCTAGTAGAATATGATCTAGTAACATTTGCACCAGTATCAACCACTTTTCCTTTTCCTTTGCTTCCTCTTTGTTTCTTCATGGACCACCTCAGAGGTAGTTCATCCTCATCCTCCTTATTTGAAGGTATTATAATTTCTCCATCCTTTGTCATTTCATCCTTTTCACCTACTATTTGCTCTTCTGTACTAATGGATCTTTCCTTGGGATCATATGTGAGTAGAAGTAAATTTTCAGCTACCCAGTTTATACTACTGGAAATATAAACCTCTTTATAGGTATTTCTTCATCACACAGTTGGGCAAAATAAGGTTTGACTCAGAGGGAGTAGGAGAACCATATACTTGTAGAGTGTTTGAGAGTTTTATTTTTTTTGGTTCTTTAGGAAAAATAGGAATTTGAGAGTCTTCAAGTAATTTTAGTTCTTCTAATGAGGGAGAAATTTTGGATTAAGATATTTCTTATTCAATTGGTGAACCAAAATCTTAATTTAGATCCTCTACCAAGGTTGACTCAGCAGAAATTTTGATAGTTGAGGAAGTTTTTGTGAAGACAAACTCATTTAAGGGTTCTGGAATTTTTGGAGGGGATTCAGAAGGTAGAGTTAACACAAGTTCTTGTTAAGGACTTAAGGAGATGTCGTCTATAGTTTTGGATGTTAAAGGAATAGAAAGTTGGTTTAGGAATTGTTCAGATTGATTTTCTTGGGGCTCTATCGACTTTAGGGTCTTTAATGGGGGTTGAGGAAGTGGGAATGTATGCTATTTAAATATTTTGTAAGAGAAAGTAATAGGTACCAGTTCAATTTAGATATAAAGGATAATTGAAGTAGATACATTAAGTTATTTTTGGAAGAGAATAATATAAAAGGGTTGATTTGGTAAATAAGGGAGGTGATCGTCATCATTTAAAAGGTATTTTTTTATATAAAGCATCTGACTTTGATAGATGTGACTCTTTACATTGCTATAACTTAATAGATTTTTCTCAAATGAGAAAATACGTGTGGCTTTTTAGAAAGAAATTTTTTATTATCAAAGTATAATGATTTGATACTAACTTGAGAGATGGGACCAGGTCCCTTCCTTTTTTGAGAGAATCCTTAATTTTTTGTAAGTCACATCTATCCTCTTCTAAAGTTGTTCTCATAGATGTATACTTGCAAGGGTATATTAGTGAGTTAGACCAATATGTACCTACTTTACCAAGGATACCTATCTATTAATCATAGCCAATTTTGTGGAGAAGAATTGATACATCTAGTAGGTCAAGTTGTCTGATCAATAGTCCCAGTCTCAACCTATTCTTCATATCTTTTTGCCTAATTTAGGACAAGAAAACTGAAAATACCATGTCACTTCTGGCTTGATCTCTTGTTTGAACTCCAGCTTCCAAAAGGTGAAGTTAGATTCTTAAGTGGATGAGAAGATTTGTGCCTTCCGTTCAACCTTCTGAGATTAGATTCACTGGGACCAGGTCCTTGTGAAGTTTGACTGGACCCTTCTTGTAGTTCTTCCACTAGTGCTAGGATCTATAGTTGTGATCTTGAATCATTATAACTTTCATCATTCTCTTCTACATCATTTAGTCCTTGACTATATTCTTCAATAATGTCATCCCTTTGAACATGAATGAGTTCTTCAAATTTTGAATCTTCATAATCACCTGGATTTACCATCTTTCCTGAATCATCGAGCACCACATTAACATTTTCTTCAATATACAAAGTTCCTTTTTATTAAAAAATCGATATTCTTTGTTTGTTAATGAGTAACCCACTATCAATCAGCATAGTCCTGACAATCTCTATGAGTCTCTTTGTTCGTTATTTCAACAATACCATTTTGTTAAGGAGTCCTTAGGGCAGAAAAGTTATGATTGATTCTATTTTCATCACAAAATCCTTTAACGTGTGAGTTATTAAATTTAGTTCCATGATTAGATCTAAGTTCAACAATCTTGAAATTTAGCTTCATCTGAACTTTCTTGGAAAAAGTAACCAGAACTTCATAGGTTTTATCCTTTGTTCTCAAGAACATTATCCAGGTGAACCTTGATTACTCATTCACAATCACAAACACATACTTCTTGCCTCCCCTCCTTTGTATATTAATAGTTCCACATAGATCAATGTGCAATATCTCAAGGGGTTTAAAAGTACACACCTACTTCTGCAACTTAAAGAAAGACCTGGTTTGTTTTCCCTTAACACAGACATTACAAACCTTGTTATCTAGAGATTTTAGCTTTGACATGCCACGGACTAGGTCCTTTGAAATCAATTTGTTCATCAAAGTGGAACTTATATGTCCCAACCTTCTATGCCATAAATTAGCATACTTCACTTTAAAGACTCACGCATGTCACTTCACCATCAGATAAGAATTTTACTTTATTATCTTTTTCACAGATTTGAGACATACTTAGAAGACTGTACTTAAGTCCATTCACATAGTACACATATTCTATTACTTGATCTAGAGATCTTCCAATCTTTCTCACACCATGAATATACCCCTTTTTACCATTTCCAAAAAAGACACCTCTACCTTGAAGTGTCTTGAGAGAAAGAAAGAAGTTAGTCCTCCCTATTAAATAGTTTAAATATTTTATATCCATGAACCAGTTTAGACTGCATTCTCCTCCTCCCACCTGCAACAATAGTCATTGTCTAAATTTGGGAAGCTACTTGAGTTTGAGTTTTCAGAAGGAAGACAAGGGTGTGATAAAATCTTTCTTGGCCCATCTAGGTAGAGAGTTTTTCTTCATATTTTTTAAGGGTTTGAAACCCTTAGGATAATAATTCTTCTCCTGAATATATCTAGCACTTCTCATCTTAGCTCTACGCCATCTTTGACCTTGTTCTTCAAGTGTCCATCTCTTTCACATTAAGTACATAAGGGTTTTTGGACCTTGTTTCTACCATTATGAACAACTTTTCCTTGAGACCAACGTGATTGAGTTTTATACTAATATCCAAGTCCTTTACAATTTTTGATACCTTGACTAGTTAAATTAGAAAGAATTGTACAGAATGTGGTTCACTTTAGTAATTTATTAAGTTCTTCCCTTATGCGTACCAGGTCTCTTTCTAATTCTTCATTCTTATGGAGATTAGTCATAAGCTGCTTTTGAGAATTCCTCAACTCTTCTTCAAGCTTAATTTGAAGTTTTGAGGCTTCTTTCTTCCTTTTACCATTAGAATCATCCACTTTCTTCAGTTGAATCATTAAACTCAGATTTTCAGATTTCAGCTTACTAAGTTGTTCTTTTGTTTCAAATATCTGGAGAGTTAAAGCAATTAATTCAAGCTCTTTATTTGCTACTTTTTCTTCTAGAGAATTTTTTCAGCAGTCAATACACACAAAGAATCAATTAGCATATTTTCAAGGTTTGTTATCTTTCTACTAGGGTAATCATCTAAGTTTTCCTTAATGTCAGAGAGAGTTACCTTATTTTCTTCTTCATCTTCTGTGTTTTCCAGAAAAGCAAATAAGGAATCATAGATAAAATCACTATATTCCAAAGCTAGCATAGACACATCTTTAGACTTTTTTGCTTCATCAGATTCACTAGAGGAATCTCCCCAAACTACTATGACCAAATCAACCGCATAATGAGTTGTAGACTTTCTTCTTAATTTTATAAGGATCTAGTCCTTACTATTTCCCTTGTCACTTACAGTCTTAAGATATTCCTGGTAATCTAGTTTGTGCATTTTACAGTCATTAATGAAATGCTCAGGACATCCACATTTGTAACAAACCTCAACAGTGCCTCCCTTTTTGTTGCTGCTTTCTCTTCTTTGAAATAAGAAATTTTATTCATTGCTCTAACAATTCTTATTATAAAATAGGCAACATTAGTTTCTTCATCACTCAAATATGACTTATAAGCCTTCAATGCCAGACATGTTTCCCTTTTTACTTTCTTTTTCTCTTGCCCTTGCTGCTTCTTGAGTTCATGTGTCTTTAGATTACCAATAAGTTCATCCATAGTAAGAGTTCTCAAGTTCCTTTCTTCAGTGATAGCATCCCCTTTGCTTTCCCAGGATTTAGGTAGAAACCCCAAAAATTTTCTCACCTCTTTGTACAAAGGACTTACTTCTCCTAAGCAATATAACTCATTGGTGATTGAAGTGAATCTAGTATGCATCTCTTGGATAGTTTCTCTTTCTTTCATGGTGAAGGTTTCATATTGAGTAATCAGCATATCAACTTTGAATTCTTCACATCAGTGGTTCCTTCATTAGAAGTTTTCAAGCAATCTAAATTTCCTTAGCATTTTCACAGGCAGAAATCCTTTTATATTTATCAGGTCCTATGCCACAAACTAGCAGTTTCTTGGCCTTATAATTCTTCTTAACTTTCTTCTATCTTTATCATCATACTCTCTCCTTCTTTTAAAAACCATTCTAGTTATGTCTCTTTCTTTGACCTCTCTACCTGGCGCATGTGGACCATCAAGTATTATATTCATCGGCTCACTGTCCTCAGCCATAATGAAGTCATATATCCTTGCTTTCCATCACCCATAGAACTGCCCATTAAAATGGGGTGGTCGAGGGGTAGATTTTCTTTATTGCAGATTAGGTGGATCAACCATGATAACCAAATCACTCTAGGTGTGACCCTTAGAGTCTGACACAGGCAATAAAACAATGAAGCACTGAGAAAATAAAACCTTGTAGGAAAGTAAGGAACACAAGGATTTAACATGGAAACCTCCTTTCTCAAGGGAGGAAAAACCATGGCTTGCCCTCATAAGCGCTCAATAATCCACTATAATCAAACTCTTTATTACATAATCGATTTGACCTTAACCCTAGGCTCAACTAGTTTGTAACAACTCTATAACAAATATACCTTGACAACTCTACCAAGAATTCACCTTGATATTGATTAACTCTAACCAATATCAAACTTAAGCAACTTTACCTAAGAACTCTCAAGAACTCAAATAAAGCATTACTCTTATAACATGAGTAATTCAATTATAGACCATAACTTGACTTAATAACACTCACTCTTTCAGTACATACAGAATTTAAGAACTTGAGCAATGTTGTAAAGTTGTGCTTTCACTTATTTCCCTCTTCTATATTCTGATTTTGCATAAACTCACTAATTGAGAAGAATTCTTTTCTATTTATAGTAGAATAATGATTAGGGCGGAAATTTGATTGGGCCAGATGTCCTGACTGTTACACATCTCACCTGCTCAGTTTGTTACGCTAGATGATACAATTTTATAGTCCATCTGATAGCTGTATATTTCCATAAAGACCCATAGACCTGGTCCCTTATTGTTAGTTGATCATCATCAAAACAAGATATAGCACTAATAGAATTTTGGGTCCTACTAACAAGATTATTATTTCAATGTTGAAATAAATCAAGATTAAGGTGATGACAAGGGTGAGTAAGGTAAGAATATTTTCTAATTTTTGAACCAAAGATACATTTCCAAAGGAAATGATGATGTTCAATGCAAATGTAGGAAGATCAATGCAGTGCAATATTGATTAAAATGGTGAGCAAGGATTTAAAGTGTTGAAAGGGACATACAAGCCTAGTGTGATTCTGATCCAAAAAATGTAGTTGTAGATCATGAGAATTAAAAAAAATCCCCTGTGTACATGGTATAGTAGGAATAAACTACTTGAATTTAGAATCACTCAAAATTTCTAGTAGGTATGAAAAGAATACGTAGCTGAAGGCATATTCTTACTTCATTCAACCAATTCCAAAAATGAAAATATAGCAAGGTAGCAGGTTCCCTATAGTTGAGCCACGTGAAGTGAGACAAATACATGGTAAGACAATAAAGAATAGAAAGAAAGAGATTGCTGAAGTGAGAAAATCTGAAAAATTGTCAAAATTTGGCCAATGACATGTTTAATCTACAAAGGAGCAAATCATAACAACGGGAGTTGTCTAGAAAATCCCAATCATAAATCCACACCAGCACCCACGAAAGAGGTAATAAACTCATTATCTTACTTAGAATTTTATCATTAAATAACTTACTAACTACTCTCTTCTTCTAGTATGTTGACTCACAACAGTATCTACTGAAAAGAGAGGAAGAGAAAGTACAAGTAACACTGAAAAAATATGTGCAAAAAGTGGTTACAAGAGGTCAAGAGTTGTGGGTCAAGGTGTATTTATTTCTAAAAATAGATATACTTGTGTTAATGCAAGTGTCTTATTAAATTGATACTTTTTATTATTTTTGCAAAGATAGTTGCAAGTTCAAACCAGATCGAAAGCTATTTGAATTAAGATAAGGGCACAAGTGATGGAAAAATCTCCATCAAAAACTACCAAAGCAAAGATTTCATCAAAGAAAAATATAAAGGGCAAGGAAAAAAGTTCTGAGTTCATGTGTGGTGATGGTGGTTGTTAGTGTTTTTATGGCTATTATAAGTACTTGCGGCTTTGTAAAACCAAAATTCAACTAGTGGTTATTTATGTGTTTTGACATTTGGTGTTTTAAGTACTTCATTTGATTTTGATTGAAACAATTAAGCACTATGGTGTCGTTATGTTCATGATAAAATTTACGAAATGCATCTATTATGTACATAATTGGGTTGTTGCATTATGCTTAAGTTGTGTTGTATCACTATAGTTGTGTTGCATTATGCTTAAGTGGTCTTGTTGCACTATGATGTCATATTTCCTCTCATTATCATGTTCTTACAGAAAAGCCAACAAAAATCAAGAAATATGAGAACTATAACTACATATATATTGCTTTAATCAACAGAGAAATATAATTATATCCGTCAAAATACACCATCTTACATAGACTAAAACAAAAATTTATACGATTTATCCTTTTACCATCATACATACACCAACACCAATTTTCAATTCAGCAACACAAAAGGTAAATGAATATCATCACATTATATATCAAACTAATGCACAAAATTAACTTTAAAATCCTTTTGCCTTTCAACTCCTTTTGTTGATTTTTTTCTCTTCTTTAACAAACTCAAAATCACAACATTAGCCTGACCATGAAAATTCTCAATCATACCAATCAAAAAAGTTTTAATGAGTTCGAAATAGGGACAATAATTCATAGAAAATAAAGTTATAAAAATTACATAATACAAAACATAAAAAGGAAAGGGAATGTAAAAATTACATGCACCATTATGCATATAATTGAGGAATTTGCGTTCGAAATTATCATCCGACCATAAAATTCTCATAATTGGATGAAACCCACAGCACAAACAACTCTCCTATTATAATTCATGGAGTAAGAAATTACAATTTAAGTAGATAAAACAGAAGCAATTGAAAGAAAATTATTTATAGAAATTTGAAAGTGATGGAGGAGAAGGAAGGATAAATAGGAAGAGAAAAAGAGAGGGCGCTTGAAATTTTTTTAAAAATAAAGAAAAATAAATTCTTTTTCATTTTCGGCCATTGCAAAATACTGATGTGGCAATTTTTTTACTTCATCACGCACCTCATTGAGTTTGAACTCACTTTTCGTGTTAGGTAGACCATGAGAGGGTGTCGACGTATTAAATTAATAAGTTTCGGAAGGGGCTGGGGATATTTAAGAGAAACGATAGTTTAGTTTTACACTAAATAAAACGTTACAAGTTCAGGGGATAATTAAAACTTCTCTCTTAAAAAAATTATTCTCCTAATACTCCTTAATCTTTCAACACACACCTCTTCCTATATATTTTAGGATTCCCTAAAATATTTAGAGAAAATAAAAGTAAAACACAATTTTATCTATTGTAGAGTGTTTGATGAATGATAAAAAGTGTGTGTGTGTGTGTGTGTGTGTGTGTGTGTGTATAGAGAGAGAGAGAGAGAGATAGATAGATACATAGATAGATAGAGAGAGAGAGAAAACTTATTATATATTTATCTTAATTTCTCTTTCAATTTCTACAACTAGCAAACTTATTTAATTTTCTAATAACCTATAGCCGATAAAGACATAAAGTTAAATCTTTTCAATTTTCTCTCTGGTAAATTAATGGTGAGGATTTGTAACAACAACAACGAGGGTCAAGCAACTAGGATTCAACAACTAGGATTCAGTTTTTTGAACTAATCTTTAATTCATGATTGAAGATTCTTGAAATTAAAACACATTATATAGGATTTTGCCTGGAACCAAGATTCAGTTTCTTTTCATGATAGTTTCTACTATTTCTATTTTATGAGTATTTTCTTATCGATTAAACCTAAAAGCGAACCATTAAGGACTAAAAATTGATAAAAAATATTTTATTAATTTAGCGTATTTAAAAATCAAAAATTAATAAACCAAATCGATAATATATAAAATCAAACCGACTAATGCACACCCCTACCCGATTTTATCAAAGTACTTCTCTCTTTTACCTTTCCATCTTTCACTAATCAAGGACTAGATAAGGTAACAAAGGAGATATTACCAAGTACTAGTGTACTTTCTCCATCTATCTTTACTTGTTTGGTATATTAAAACAGTTGTTCAATTTTAATCATATAATTTAAACAACTAAGAGATAATCTATCATTGAATTTGTTACTTTAATTATAGTCATTACTGAATAGATTTTTCAAAGAATTGGTTATTATATTCATAAGATGATACAATAGTCCTCTATTTATTTTTTTACTTATCACTTATTTGTAAAATAAATTTTTATTTTTACTTGTCACTTTTGACATATAAAAAAAAGACAAAAGAATTTCTTAAATAATCTATAATAGTAACTACTTATTCGATTTTTCACAACGTGATACTAAACAACAATTAATAGGAGAAGATAAGGTAAAATAGTCATGTCAACTATTTTCTTTCCTAACGAATGCGTCAAATTAAAATGTAACGAGTAAAAATAATGAAAAATAATTTTCTTTAATCAAGAGTAAATATCGAAATTAGTTGTCCATCGTCGAAGGAGAGGAATATTTATAGGTAGGGCTATGCATATTTTGGTTCAAATAAAAAAAACAAAAAATCAAATCGAAATTTAATTTTGGTTTCGGTTTTTTGATTTTTCGGATCGGTTTCGATTTTAAATTTTAGAAATTCGGTTAAACGGTTCTGTTTTTTATTTTTTAAAAAAAATCAATTAAACCAAAAAATCAAAATTATATAAATAATATACAGATTTTATTATATGTATAAATTAGAAATATAATTTTTATTATATATATTTAGTATAAATAATATTTTTCGTTAATTTCATTTCATTTCATCCATGTTGAGTCATTTATATTTGGAAATAAAAAAAGGTTTGAAAAAATTATTTTTTCTAAAAACACACACATATTAAATGCTCAGTCATGACAAAGAAAGGCTCACAACTTTATTGGGTAAAACTTACACGCACCCGATGTATACACTAAGCTAATACAGGTATGCCATGTGTTTGAATTTAAAGTTCATATTACTTAACCATGATTAATCAATATGCATTTTACTTAATTTAATTACATAATCATGGTAAAGAACATTAGTCTGGTGTATACACCGGGTGCGTATAAGTTTTACCCCTTACTCTTCTTTAATCATCAAAATGAAAATAAAAATCTGAAATAACCAAACCAAATTTATAGAAACTGAACTAAACCGAATTTATTTCGATTTGATTATGATTGTCATTTTTGTCAATCCGAAAACTAAAAAATCGAATTGAAATCAAATAATCAAATCGAATAAACCGAATGCTTTCCTCTATGTATAGGGATTATAGGAACCCTTTTTACCTTTCATTTCTCAAAAAAAGCCCAACAAGCTTAAAGCTAGAGAAAAGTAGGCAATCATCTAGCCAATCAAAAACTCCAATTCAACCAATTGAAACCTACAATCTTCACGAATTCAATAGCAGTTAGTTTTTGAACATGATCAGTGGTGGAGCCAGGACTATGGTGAAGGGTGTACAAATTTTATTCTCAACTAAGTTAAGAGTATGCAAAATTGAATATACACTCATTATGATTAACATTTAACCTCTATTACTATATAATTTTCCAATGAAGGGTGTGCATCTGACCATCCTTCGCCAAAGGTAGCTCCGCCCATGGACATGATAGATGGAGAACTTATGTTAGAGCAATTCATTAAACTCTTTTCCAAAAGACCATTCATGAGCAATTCAGCATTGAGTGTATTGGTTGTTGACCTCTGAACCCTCCTTAATTTCCACTAATTAACCATTACAAAACCATGTTACTTTGGCGTCACCTTAACCTTACAATGAATCAACTGTGCGTCAGCGCCACCTATCTATATTTCATATCTGCAATTGATTTTTATGTACTTACTGTGATCTTTTTTCTGTTTTTACATTATAAAGACCTCAATGGTAGGCCTATTAACAAATCAGTTGAACTTGAATTTTTAAGTCGATTCAAAGCATTTCGGATAATACAAATTGAATTTGATTTACAAGTTCAATTACAATAGTTTTTTTATTTTGAATATATATATATATATATATATATATATTAAAAGTGTAAAAACACTTAGAAAAGTGATTTGAACTTTTTACCCTTCATTAAAAGACTCTTCTTTAGACAAAACTGCCTTTTCACTATTTTTTAAATTTATTATTTAATTTATTTTTACTATATTAACTTGACTTCCTAAAATAGATGGGACTCCTATAAAATATATGGCAGGAGAATTAATTAATATTTTTCTTTCTACTAAACTTCCTAAAAATATGGTAGGAGATTTAATTAATATTTTTATTTCTACTGTTTAATTAGAAAAGTACTCCTAAAATAGGACTCTATTAAGGAAATACTTCTATCAATATCGAGGTGTATGTTAAACTAGAAAACAAACCGATTTGCCTAATGGGAGAATATGATTGATGTTCATCTAACTTGATTCAATTGCATGTCTAGATGGTGCATGTTTGATTTTCTAACGCTCAACTTTCTCACTGTTTTTGTCAGCATAATAGAATTCAACATATGTGAGTATATATATCTTCTTTGTTTTCTTTCAAAATCATTCTTCAGAGTCAAAATTTTTGCTCAGACAAGAATTAGTTGGATCAAAATCGAAGTTTTGTGATCACTATTATATTTTTTTTTATATAGTTTATAGGTCATAGATGAATATTGGTTGGCTTTGAAGAATTTCTTGTGTAAAGGTTAGATTTAATTCAAATGTTTTGATATCTTTATTATCTTATTGTTTTATTTTAATTTACAGATGTCAGATGAATGTAGGTTGGCTTTAATCTAAAAATTTTTTTTAGGTAAATGTTAGGTTTAATTGTATTCTCGTAACATCTCTATTAGTTTGTTATTTTGTGGTAGTTTACAGTTCGTAGATGAATCTTGATTGGCTTTGAAAAATTTTTTGTGTAAAATTTAGGTTTAATTGTATTATTTTGATATTACTTTTATCGTATTATTTTGTTGCGGTTTACAGGTGATAGATAGATGTTGGTCGGCTTTGAGGAATTTTTTTATGTAAAGGTTAGATATAGTTGTATTGTTTTGATATCTCTATTATCGTATTATTTTGTTATTGTTTAAAGGTGATAGATGAGTGTCAGACGACTTTGAAAAAAATTATGTGTCTAAAGATTAAATTTAATTGTATTATTTTGATGTCTCTATCTTTGTATTATTTTGCTGCCATTTATAGATGGTAAATGAATGTATCGACTTTTAAAAATATTTTTGGTAAAGATTAGCTTTAATAAATAAATTCTCCATCTTTGCATACTCAAAAGATATCAAATTTAATTATTATATCATCTTTATTTTTTAAACAAATATGCTATTTAATGTAATATTTGAACTCATTAAAGTGAGGTACACGCGCAAGGCATGTACACCTAAACTATTATATATATATATATATATATATATATATATA
>NC_061113.1:48567526-48577860 GCF_002878395.1 Capsicum annuum | reverse complement strand
AATGAATACAAACTTGATATTGGAGGATGTTGTATGAATATGCATGGAATGTGAATGAAATTGGAGTATAAGAGGGTTAAAGTGACACCCTTTATGGTGTAATTAAGGCTTACTACTTAACCACTAGTTTGGTGAATTCAAATAATTGAATTGTGACATTTAGTCGCTTATACTAGATTGCTATATATGTTCCTTGTAGATAAGTAATCCGAAAAGACAAGAAGTCCATTTGGAACTAGTATTGAAGGTTGACAGTCAGGTATGTAAAGTATACTCTATACCATATCTTTGGCATGAAAGTGAACAATTGTTTTATTAAGAAAGTTTCCAAAGTTATTCAGTAACATATGATCCATAATGATTTTGTATGATGTCCTATGTTACCAATGAACTTATTTCTACCCTACAAGATGTCAAGACATTCCAATACTTACTTGTTTTCCAAATCTTACATGTTTATAACACTAATGAATGTCAGAAGGTATCCGGTTACTCAAATAAGATTCATGTGCTATTAATGACTCCAAAATGTTTCATTGATATACCAATAAGTTCCTACTTCATTGTTATGGCATTGATGACTCCAAAACACTTTATTGATGTGCCAATAAGTTCTTACTTCATTGTTATTGCATTGATGGTCTATTTATATGTCTCTTATTGATGTATCATTGTTTCAAACTATCAAAAATACGGTGGCGACCGAAATAACAATCTTAAAGATTAATTGAACTAGGTGATGGAAGTTCTCTCTTATCGGGTGGTATCCCATGGGCATAAGCCTATCATGGGTCGATCCCTATTTATGTGTTTATGGGTGGTATCCCAGGGGCATAAGTCTATCATGGGTCGATCCCGGTTGATATGTACTGGAGGCAGCCTAATGGTCACAGTACAGTACAGTAATGATTACAAAGATGATAAGAACGAAGGTAAAGTGATTGAATAAATACAATGTACAGGTTGTCATAAGTTCTAGTAAGTGTGGTCCACTCCTATTACGATTTATTCACTTGTTTCTGATTTCTATTGAGCTCCTATATCATATGTGATTATCTATAGCTTTATATACTCAATACATATTTCATACTAACGTCCCCCACGGGGACCTGCATTTCATGCTGCAGGCACAGACACCTCAGCTCATACACCGCACAAGTAGGAGACAGGATATCCAGCTGCTTTTGGTGAGCACCAGTTTACTTCGGGGCTTTCTGTGTTATATCCAGTCACTTTTGGTATTGTATAGAAGTTAGTTATATGGCGGGGTATGTCCCGACCTTATTTAAACTCTGTGTATTAGCTAGAGGCTTTGTAGACCTAATGTACATTCAAGGTGGTGTTTTATTAATAGACGTGATGGCTCCAACAGCCAAGTATTGTATATACATATATATGTGTGTTCGAGCTTATACAGGTGATTATTTCTTTTTATATACGACATGATATTATCCGAATTTCGGGTTGTCATAGAGGTATGCATGAGAAGTATAAGGTTATGAGCTGGTTCTCCCGGGCCTCCTCGGTTACGGGTGCCAGTCCACCCCAATAGGATTTGAGGTGTGACAAACTGGTACTCTTCACTCCTGTCTGATGAAATCTACTGCTTATCAGAACCCCTAGAATATGCCTCATAACCTAGAGGGAGGGGGGTCAATAAAGATGTATTGGTACGCAAAGTAATCTAAAATAAAGCTTGTATATAAATAAAATAGTTGGAGAGCAATTTGTCAAAATATCATGTATGAAATAGTTCTAAAACACATGGGCACTTTCTGAAAATCATAAATCATTCTGGTCAATTCAATGTCTGATCTTTGTATTACTTCTGAGCTAGGTGGCACTCCCATACAATTTTGATATTCCACGGGCGTATGGAATCCACCTTTAACTTGGCGGGAAGCCCCCAAACCAAGTATGTCACAGGGGTTGGAGTTGCTAATGCTAAAATGCCACAAGGCACTAGGCCAGCCTAATATAATATACTCGGATCGGCAAATCATGGTTTCGGGCAATGAATTGTTTGAACTCGTTCCTTCTTCGGGGAACCACCTAACATCTCTTTATGCCCAATTTATCCTGTTCTGAATCATGCATTATTCTAGTTTCAATATCTGAAATTTTTGATTTCAAACATGCATTCTATTCTGTTCTGAATTACCATGGCATAATCTGAATTGGTGTCGTCACACCAAAACTTGCAAGTCCTCTTTTCTAAGACATAATGTATCATGCATAATTCTTTCATTAAAACACAGTTCAGACCACCCAAACATGCAAACAATATAAAAGATTTCATATTTCGAAAATAGAAGTCAAAACTATGCTGAGATTATTCAAACATATGGTGGTCACGTGTTCTTTTGGCAAACCATGCTACTCTTTGTTATATGCATATTCAACATGCATAACCCTCTCTTTTGAATTCAAAAAATATACTCAATTCATAACATTAATCAAGACATTTCGTATCATGTTTTTTAAGATGCATTTCAAAATATTTCATATTATACGAAAAATGGGAAAAATTGTACAAGAGAGGGATTCTTTATTATTCATGCTCTCAATTGAATGTTCATCCTTAAACACCTGCTTACATATATATATAATTTCGAATCAATTTGGAAAAAGGCCTAAAGACCAAAACAATATCATTAACACTTATAATGCATAATAAAATCATGGATTTCAAAACCCTTTTCTAAATTCATGCTTGATAGATCTTTAAATCATACTTGAATATTTCAACAAACCCATGTAGTTTTAGGATAAACCACATGTACCTCAAATTATAAGATCTGAAAGATGAAACCCAGATCTAGCTAGATAAAATCTGGATCTTGATCCGTTTCTTGAGTATCTTCACTTAGGAAGATGAATTCTTGATCAATGGAAGGGAAGGAAACTTGAATCTTGATTTGTTTCTTGGAGATCTTGAACTTAAGGATTGATTTTCTTGATTTCTTGATCTTGGAGGAAACCTAGTTTCCATCTTGTTCTTGAGAGTAGAGAGGATTGAGATGTTGTAAAACTAATAATATATGGATTATAATACTTAGGGTTCAATTTATATTCGCGGAGAAGGTTTTTGGAGTGAGGAAAGGACCAAAATACCCCTACTAAATCACTTCCTAGTTGCTGAAATTTTCAGCTAACGACCAAGGCTGATAAGCCGTCAGATCTGTGATAGCCCGTTAGCCCGGGTTGTCTCCTAGGAGCTGAAATTTATTAGTTTCTTCCTAAGGCTGACGACATATTCTGATAAGTCGTTAGATTTGTGACAAGCCGTCAGAATTGTCATCAGTCAGTTGCCAGGCTGATATGCTGGAGTAAAATGGACATAACTCTTTGATCCGATATCGTATTTTGAAAAAATTGGTGGATTTGGAAAGGACTCAAATACCTTTCATTTGGTATATAGTAGGTCACCCAGTTCATCCTATACAAGGAGTTATGGTCGATTGAAGTTTACCCAAGTTTTGACGCTCACTCAAACTTGAACAATAGGAAAACTTTCAACTCATCCTTGAGTTTGGGGAACTCTATGATCTCAATTTATGATCAAATAGGTTCCCATATTACACAATTGATTAGAATTCCAAATTTGCATAGGATTTATGGCTTTTGGATCATCTACACATAGTAACGACGATTTTCGTTCTAGCCAGAAATGCGGGGTGTTACATTATCTCCCCCTTGCAATCATTCGTTCCTGAATGATGGGTAGGAATGTTGAAGTCAATGTTGAAGTCTTAAAGGTATGGAATAATATGGACATGATATGTCTCCTAAGAAAGAATATACTGATCTGAAACATTTAAATTTCCATCATGAAACTGAATTCTGAGCTGTGTTTCCCTTACTTGTTTTAAGGAGCTGATTCATGCTGAGAATTTAGGATTCCCTTGAGGTGTTCATTATCCAATCATACGTATTGAATTTAGAAGTGATAACTTATATAATAACGAATCTTGAGACAACAAGATTTAGATCGTACAAAGGTATCACATGGTCTGAGCTGAAATACTTGGGAAAATTGAGATTATGAGTTGAACTCTTATGAACTGAGTCACGACTACATAGCTGAGTCTGAAACATGATGCTTGGACTAAGCTGAATCCGCAATTTACATGGATGGAATAGATTATCTCTTGTGATGGTAGTATGCATGAGACTTCGGATAGTAGGACTGGGTGAAAAGGTGGAAAAAACCACAGTAACTTGTCTGCCTGACTGTTAAGCTGAATTGTTGGATACACAGACTGAATTATACTGGACACTTATACTTAATTGGAGTATCTCTCCAATACTCTTTCTAAAGAAGTCCTAGTAGCATTAGGGAGCAACGAATCTTGGGCATGAGTTGCACAAGATATCCAAATAAGGAATTACAACAATGACACCACTCTATAGCATGAAATATAAACATATAACACATAAGCTAGGATAGAATTACCAGGCCTTAGACAATGCAACTTCTTATTTTCAAGCTTAGCGCACTTCTCGAATACTCCCTTAACTATATTACTCCCTTTAAATACCATACTCATTTGATTCAACTTAGAATTCTTATATGGGCATTGATAAATCTTTCTACTAATGCCTAAAGTAACATAAGTCCTCTCACAATGATCAAGCCTAACTTCAAATCACAAAATACAACATGCCACACCACGATACTAGTCTAAACCATATGATTCAATCTTCTATATATATATATTTTATTTAGAGATCACACCCTAAGCATACCGTGCCTTGCCACTTCAATGACTAACTCTGATCTCTTACTATGGATTCACTAGCGCATAGTGCGTTCCTTCACTAAAATCCCAACATATCATTCAAACCTAACTTTATAACCACATATGAACTTCAAGGCAAACACCCATGAAGATACACTTCATATATTCTCTAAACAACTATCAATATAACTCCTACACGCTACCCCAAGAAGATACACACACAAATTTCTACTAACCATCACATATATCAAAGACTTGGCCCCAGATCTTACTTCACACTTATGGCCTTATCTAAAACAAGCATACTATGATCTTCCATCAACAAGAAATATTTACTCATCACCACTATCATCACATAAGAAGGAGTCACTAAAAGATTAGAAAATAAGACCTTGAAGCATGGGAGGATATTATACGAGACTTGACACTTAACTGAGGCCGAAGGAATAGCAAATCAACATCAGGGATTCATCAAAGTGATCTGAATTGGGGCATACATGACTATAAGATGAATCTCGTCAATCATAAAGAGTATATCATGAATTATGGGAACTGAGCACACTATAAACGTGAGTACATGAGTCATGAGCTGCATGACCTCAATTTGAAGTTCATAACATATGGAATGTGATTCCGACTACTAAATGAACTGAAACTCCTCATTTTAGAACTGGAAAAGCACGTGATTCTCTATCATATACATGAATATGAACTATGATCATGGAACTAAAACGTAAGGCATGAGTAGGCATTGGGACCACTGAAAAATACTGAGATAAGAATGGGTTGAGTCCCACCCTCACTTTCTGATGTTCTATATCATACTGGCATTACTATTTGAATCTGAGAGTCTGGCTTGGTTACTTGTTCTATCATCTCCCCCTTAGCTTTAAGCCATTATCTTAAGTTTGAGAGATCTCTTACTAGACTCTAAACTGAACTACACTCACTGCACTCTGGGGTCTGGAATGCGACAATACACGCAATTAATAGAACTTAACCCGAATGACCAGACCTGAAAGTGGAAAACCTACTGGTAATATTATTTTCTAAGATATACTTTATCAATCTATAGCCCCAATAGTCATCATATAATGCTTACACATGTACTAACTTCGGGTCTTCATGAATATCCCCATAGTCGGAGTACACACCATCTAGCGCTTCAACTCTTATGTTTGTCAGTTCAACCTTCAAAAATTCAAACTTAGATTCTAACACTTAACATGGATATCACCAAGCCTTTGATGAATCATACTACTTCCGACATAGCCTGCCAATATCGTGACTCTAAACTTACTTCTCTCTACTATGAGAATCAAGATCATATAAAAAGGCTTAACACTATCGATCAAAACTCCTTAACTTGGCTATTTAGAACACTATATACCATCTACTAGTATTTCCCCACCTAGCAACTCAACAGTACTACTAGCCACACGCAACATGTAATATCCTTAGAAAAATACCGCAACCTCATATCACCTTGGCATACTTCTACATCATACATACTACATCATACTTCATTACCAATCAACTAAACTTAACCTATTGCATACACTGTTCAAGCCTATTAGATCACTTCTATATAACTAGTATCATTAACCAAGAAATTATCACATCCACCTTTATGAACATCAACTTTTCAAACTTAATGTCTAGTGCTAAGCATGATTTACAACCCAACCTGACACATAATTCTCACAAAACATTCATCACTAATCTTAAGCCACTATTCTTACATCCACATCCTACATTAAATTCAAGCCAATAGTCTAGCATCAATCATCTACCACCAATGAAGAAGGCAACATAATATACTAGTCCATCAAATTGGGACATTCTATCCAAATACCTCAAAAATCTACTACATACCTTCTCGCAAGTAGTACTAGTTCACAACTACCAACGAAATGAAGGTCAAGGGGGGTAAAGTCACATAATAGACATGGTCAACCTTAATCTTATATTATAATCCCATACAATCTTATGTAATTATACGTCTTTCTTATATCACACTTACTTATACAAGGGTACATTTAGACTACCTTCAATTTCTACAAACAACCATGAGTCTATAATTATAATCTACTGGCTAATCGATCCATTTTCATACTTCAAGCAGACAACAATTCACCTTAACTAATAACTCCTTCTCTACCTTCTACTAAACTAACACACAAGGACATATCACTTTATTACCAACTCAATCTCATGTGAAAAGATCTGACTATACATATATTCAACCAACACAAGAACAACAAGTTGAACAACAAATTGGTAGTGAATCAAAATAGGCCTCACACGGCTTCACTAGACCTTGATTTTTATATTTTGAACAAGAAAATGAAATGAATAACAAAGAAACTATGCTAGTGAATCGAAAGAGCCCCATGCGGCTTCACTAGACTTTGATTTTTTTTTCAAAAACACGATGATAACAAGATTACATATTACAAGAGATAGAAAATTGACTCACAATATTCAATGATCTAAGAATACACATCTTACTCTGTATAAATAAAAATCTGGGTCAAACACTTCCCCCACAGACTACCATACACTCCATATATACTATTAGCTACCACATTAGTCTATCACTATAAAGTGGTAAATCATCCTCAAACATTGGTTATTCAACTAAAATATTTATTTACACAAAATTCACCCTCATTCTGACTTCTAACTTTGTGACTTCATATCACCAACCTCTTAATCTAATCTCACTACCAATAGGTCATGACATCGATACTTTAACTTATACTACTAATCGGGTGGAAATACAGTTCCAACATTCTGCTACACATCATTTCCCCCGAAGCATAACATCTGCAACATAAATTTTTGAAAAGAGATGGAATACTCTTAATACCGCAGGCCGAAAAGCATAATTTCATCAGAATCAAAGTTCACAAAAAAATTAATACACTCTGAAGCACTAACGGACTCTTCTCAAGTCCTTGCAAAAATTTTAAACTCTTATATGGCTCAATCAAAAAGGACCATACCATTTAGACTCTAAACTTCTGCACTTGAATCACCCCAATAACGAAACATATCTGGGCATATTAAAGTAAGGAAAGAATTGGGATAACTTTACTTTCGTATGGGTAACACCATAGCACGAATTAGAGTATGGAAAACGAACATTCTGGCTCAATGGCACGAACTAGAACATAAAGAAAGAGAAACATTCCTAAATGTCTAGTAGCCTCCTACTTATAAGTGTGGCGCGCTACACATCCAAAAATAAGACTCTACCCGACGCGATTTTGCAGACACCCTCGGACCATGAACCATGCTCTGATACCAAGTTTGTCACAACCCAAATTAGGGATCTGGCCATGACAGACATCCCAAACCATAAAGGCTCGAAAGCCCTTCTAACTAGTAATAATATACACCATTCATATATAAATAGAGAATGCAAAAATAAAATCTGCTACAGAAACATGGTCATAATCTAAATTTAGTTTAACAATGAGGAATAAAATCAATATCAACTAAACACCGTCTAAAAACTATCTGTTAAATCTCTACTACATGATCAAATAACAACTGTCTAAAAACTACGACAAGGCCCCCAGTAGACCAAAACTATAATAAATAATAACTGTCTGAAAGAAACTAGGCCTTCTGAAATATAGAAAGCTCACCAACTGGTACCTTCACTTTTGTCTGATAAAATCTACTGCTTATCAGGATTCCTAGACTGTGCCTTTGAACCTGGAGGGGGGGGGTCAATACAGATATACTGGTACTCAAAGTAATCCAAAATAAAGCTTGTATATAAATGAAATAGTTGGAGAGCAATTTGTCAAAATATCATGCATGAAATAGTTCTAAAACACATTGGCACTTTCTGAAAATCATAAATCATTCTTGTCAATTCAATGTATGATCTTTGTATTACTTCTGAGCTAGGTGGCACTCCCCTATAATTCTGATATTCCACGGGCGGTATGGAATCCGCCTTTGACTCAACGGGAAAGCCGACAACCCAAGTATGCCGCTAGGGCTGGATTTTCTAGTTTTGATACGCTACACGGCACTAGGTCAGCCTAATATAATATACCCGGATCGATAAATAACGGTTTTAGGCAACGAGTTATCTGAACTCATGCCTTCTTCGGGGAACCGTCTAACATATCTTTATGTCTAATTTTATCCTGTTCTGAATCATGAATTATTCTAGTTTCAACATCTGAAAATTCTGACTTCAAACATGCATTCTATTCTGTTCTGAATTACCATGGCATAATTTGAATTGGTGTCGTCACACCAAAACTTGCAAGTCCTTTTTTCTGAGCCATAATGTATCATGCATAATTCTTTCATTAAAACACAGTTCAGACCATCCAAACATGCAAACATTATAAAAGATTTCATGTTCCAAAAATACAAGTCAAAACTAGGCTAAGATTATTCAAACATGTAGTGGCCATGTGTTCTTTTAGCAAACCATGCTACTCTTTGTTATATGCTTATTCAACATGCATAACCCTCTCTTTTGAATTCCAAAATTATACTCAAGTCATAGCATTAATCAAGACATTTCGTATCATGCTTTTCAAGATGCATTTCAAAATATTTCATATTATACAAAAGATGGAAAAATCGTACAAGAGAGGGATTCTTTATTATTCATGCTCTCAATTGAATATTCATCCTTAACCACCTGCTTACATATATATATAATTTTGAATCAATTTGGGGGAAGGCCTAAAGACCAAAACAATATCATTAACATTCATAATGCATAATAAAATCATAGATTTCAAAACTCTTTTCTAAATTCATGCTTTATAGATCTTTAAATCATACTTGAATATTTCAACAAGCCCATGTAGTTTTAGGATAAACCCCACGTACCTTAAATTATAAGATCTGAAAGATGAAATCCGGATCTAGATAGATGAAATTCGGATCTTGATCTAGTTCTTGAGCATCTTCACTTAGTAAGATGAATTCTTGATCTATAGAAGGGAATGAAACTTAAATCTTGATTTGTTTCTTGGAGATCTTGAACTTAAGGATTGATTTTCTTAATTTCTTGATCTTGGAGGAACCCTAGTTTCCATCTTGTTCTTGAGAGTAGAGAGGGTTGAGATGTTGTAAAACTGATAATATATGGATTATAATGCTTAGGGTTCAATTTATATTCATGGAGAAAGTTTTTGGAGTGAGGGAAAGACCAAAATACCTCTACAAAATCACTTTCCAATTGCTGAAATTTTCAGTTGACGACCAACGCTGATAAGCCATCAGATCTATGATAGCCCGTCAACCCAGGTTGTTACCTAGGAGCTGAAATTTATGAGTTTCTTCCCAAGGCTGACGACATATTCTGATAAGTCATCAGATTTGTGACAAGCCATCAGAATTGTCGTCACTCAGTTGCCAGACTGATATGCTGGGGTAAAATGGGTATAACTCTTTGCTCCGATATCGAATTTTGGCAAAATTTGTGGTGTTCGAAAGAGGACTCAAATACCTTTCGTTTGATATATAGTAGGTCACCTAGTTCTTCCTATACAAGGAGTTATGGTGGATTGAAGTTTACCCAAATTTCGACGCTCACTCAAACTCGAA
>NC_061113.1:48513378-48564526 GCF_002878395.1 Capsicum annuum | reverse complement strand
CACATTACATAATTGATTGACATGCCAAATTTACATAGGATTTATGGCTTTTGGATCCTCTATGCATATAAACGACAATTTTCGTTCTAGCCTGAAATGCGAGGTGTTACAGATCTAGTTAGAAAACAAATTACACAACAAGGATAAGGCACATGCCAAGATCATTATCAATCAACCATTCATTAGATTGACTTTCAGACTCAAACCCATTTTTATTAATGACATTAGCATAATTCAAAGCTTAGGGACTTGAACCCTTTGTCTACTAAAGACATAAATAAAATTGAGAAGATTAACACATACCTCAAGCACGGGTTTCCAAAATGAAAAAAAATGCGGATACCTGAACTTCATGTCCTCTTTCGCGTCCCAAGTAGCTTCCTCGGGCTTTTGGTTCCTCCATAGAACCTTCACCGAAGCCACCTCTTTCATTCATAACCAGCGAACTTATCAATCCAGCATCCTCACCGAGACCTTCTCATAGAATAAAGAGCTTGAAATACCAACATCCCCTAAAGGGACAACCAACGAAGGATCACCCAAACATTTACACAACATAGAAACATGGAAAACCGGGTAGATGTATTTTAACCTAGAAGGCAACTCCAACTCATAGGCATCACTGCCAACCCTTTTCAAAATCAAGTAGGGACCAACATACTGGGGAATAATCGATTGCCAACCCTCTTCAAAATCAAGTAGGGACAAACATACCAGAGGCTATGCTTCCCTTTCTTTCCAAATTGTATCACTACCTTCATGGGAGACACCTTCAAGAATACCCAATCACCAATATTAAACTCCAAATCTCTATGCCTCACGTTTGCATAGGACTTTTGATGACTTTGAGTGGTTTTCAACCTATCAAGAAACATATTCACCTCATCTAAGGTTTGGTGAATAAAATAGAGGCTAAGAAAATTACCCTCACCGATTTCATACCACCAAATAAGAGAACGACATCTTCTACCATACAACACCTCAAAAGAGGCCATGCCAATGCTAGAGTTGTAACAATTGTTATAGGAAAATTCAATCAAAGGAAAATGGTCACATCAACTACCACCATAATCAATCACACAAGCACACAACATATCTTCAATCGTTTGTATGGTCCTCTCCGCTTGTCCATTTGTGGGTGGAAAGCAGTACTAAGGCACACCTTAGTCCCCAAACCCTTTTAAAAGGACTTCCAAAAGTGAGATGAGAATGGAGCACCTCAATCCAATATGATAGAAACTAGAGCACCATGCAATTTTACAATCTCCGCGAGATATAACTTAGCATAATCCTCCACTGAGAAATTAGCCCTCATTAAAAGAAAATGAGTGGACTTGGTCATCCTATCCTCAATGACCCAAATAGAATCACATTAATTCTGAGAATGGGGGAGACCAGTAATGAAATCCATATTAATCACCTCCCACTTCTATTCGGGCAATGCAATCTTATTGTATAAACCTTCGGGCCTCATGTGTTCAACTTTTCCTTATTGACACACCATAAACTTAGCCATATCTCTCTTCATATTACTTCACCAACAGAGCTCCCTAAGATCATGATAAATCTTCGTAGAACCAGGATGTATAGCATACCGAGATTCATGAGCCTCAACCATAATCGTCTCCCTCAATCCTTCGATATCAGAAATATATAGCCTACCTTGGTGCCTCAAGATACCATCACCACCAATCAAAAAGACAATAATCTTTTGTTGACCCACGTTACTCTTAATCTTCATCAATCTGGGATCCAACATTTGCTTTTCCTGTATCTAAATAACAAGAGACGACTATGATGATGCACAAATACACCACCATACTCCGAGTCTGTGAGACGAACTCCAAGATTAGCCAAATGGTGAATGTCCTTCACCAACTCCCGCTTATCCTCATCCAAATAGGCTAAAATCCTCATGGATAATCTTCTAAGAGCATCAACAACTACATTAACTTTACTTGGATAGTAATGAAGACTTATGTCTTAGTCCTTCAATAACTCAAGCCAACTCTTTTGCCTAAGATTCAACTCTTTCTGAGTAAACACATACTGAAGACTCTTATGATCAGAAAATATATCTACATAAACCCCATCGAGATAGTGACGCCATATCTTCAAGGCAAATCCCATTGCTAATAATTCTAAGTCATGAGTAGGGTAGTTCTTCTCATGAACCTTCAATTACCTAGAAGCATAGGCCACCCCCTACTATACTATATCAATGCATAACTAAGCCCAATACAAAAAGCATCACAATACACTACAAAACCATCATTACCCTCGGGCAAGGTCAAAAATAAAGCCGGAATCAATTTATCCTTAAACTTTTCAAAACTACCCTCATACGCATCCGACCACAAGAACTTGACCTTCTTCTGGGTCAACTTGGTCAATGGGGCAGCTATCATAAAAAAACACTCCATAAATTTCCTATAGTAATTGTCTAGACCCAAGAAGCTCTGAATATCGGCTAGACTCACAATCTAGGCCACTTTTTAACCGTTGCAACCTTTTGTAGATCCACCATGATCCCTTCACTAGATATGACATGACCAAGAAAAGTCAAGACCTTCAACCAAATCTCACACTTAGAGAACTTGGCATACAGGCGATGATCCTTCAAAGTTTGTAACACGACACAGAGGTGATCGATATAATCCACCTCACTTTTGGAGTAGACCAAGATGTCATTAATGAAGACAATGACGAACAAGTCCAAGAATGAATGAATGACACTATTCATCAAATCCATAAATGTTGGGGGCATTAGTTAACCCAAAATACATGACTAGAAACTCATAGTGACCATATCGGGTTCTAAAGGCAGTCTTAGGGAAATCCACTTCCCCAATTTTAAGCTGATGGTAACCTGACCTAAGATCAATCTTTAGAGAAATACTTCACACCTTGAATTGATCAAACAAATCATCGATCCTAGGAAGAGGATATTTATTCTTTATGATCACTTTGTTTAACTAACGATAATCAATGCACAAACGAAAGAAACCATCCTTCTTATGCACAAACAACAGGAGAGCACCCTAAGGAGACACACTAGGATGGATAAAACCCTTATCTAAGAGGTCCTTCAATTTCTTCTTAAGCACTTTTAGCTTCACTGGAGTAATTCTATTAAGAGTGATAGAAATTAGATGAGTGTCCGAAATAAGATAAATCCCAAAATTAATTTCCTTATCGGGAGGAAAATCAGAAAGTTCATCAGGAAAGACCTTGGGAAACTCATTAACTACGGGAACGGATTCTAGAGAAGAACCTTCCGAGTTAGAATCTTTAACTCGGACCAAATGATACAAACATCCTTTTGAGAAAAACTTTTGGACCTTAACATACGAAATAAATCTCCCCTTAGGCAATAAATAACCACCTTTCCATACAATGACTAGCTTATTAGGGAATTTAAATATGGCCTTTCGGGTTCAACAATCTAAGGAAGCATAGAATGAGTGCAACCAATCCATCCCTAGAATATCATCAAAATCTATCATGTCCAACTTTATCAAGTCTACAAGAGTTTCTCTACCACTAACAGATACTACATACCTCCTATAAACCCTTTTAAAAACCATAGAGTCTCCTACCGAGGTAGAAATAGAAAAAGAAAATGGCAGACTCTTAGGATCAAAACAAAGATGCACAGCCACAAATGGGGTAATATAAGAAAATATGGACCTTGGATCAAGAAAATATTACATATCATGGTAGAAAATTTTCAACATACCCATGACAACATTGGGAGATACCTCCAAATCCTGGCGTGTAGCAAGTGCATAAAAGCAGTTTCGGCCAGCACCAGTGCCAGAAATAAAAGCAGAAAGAGCACATTTCGATGTGAGAGTAGATGAAGTAGAAATAGGGGCCCTGTTGGCCCAAGAATCCACTAGAGAGGGGCACTCATGCTGCATGTGCCCAATCTGACCACAACTAAAATATCTATTCCACCCTTTTTTACACTGACCATGATAATGCTGACCATAAAATCTGGAAAGAGAGTGAGTTGGAGCTGACTGAGGTCCACTAGCCTAGAACTGGGTGCCCTATACTCAAAACCTACCACTAAACTAAGATCGATGATCTCCCGATAATTTTGGGTAAGGAGCACTAGCTAAGAAGAAAGAACCCAAACTCTTCCACTTTTTTCTTGGCCACTTTCCACCATCTCTACCACTTTGCTCAGAAGGTCTAAATTTCTTCCCTTACCTTTCACTAAAATCAACCTATTTTTTTCTCTTCTACCACTTGTTGCATATACATAACTAACCTATAGATATCCATGTCTTTAATCAACAAAGTTGTCTTGCTCTCAAAGACCAATTCCCGAGACAATCCCGAAACAAACTTACGTATTCTATCCCTCATTCTAGAAAACATCTCAGGAGCATAACTAGACAACTGATGGAATTTCAAGGCACAATCCTTGACAGATATCCTTTCTTACTTCAAGTTTACAAACTCTTCCCCTTTCGCTTCCCTCAACTCTTGAGAAAAGAAGCAATCCAAAAAGGACTCAGAGAAATCTTATACCATACGATAGAAATAGCATGCACATCCCTAGACAATTCCCACCCTTCGTACCATTGGTATGCTACATCTTTCAATTTGTAGGAAGTAAACTCAACAGCATCAACCTCCGAAGCATGCATGATTTGGAAGATCTTTTCTATTTCATCAACAAAACTTTGAGGATCCTCCTTCACCTTTGTACTCATAAACATAGGAGGGTGTAACCTTATGAATTTGCCAACTCTTGTGGCCTTAGAAGAAACAATAGCTGGAGCACCACACCCCAATTAAGAGGATACCAATTGAGTCAAGAGGTTAATAGAGTGACTAAACTCAGCATTAGTAGCATCCCTATGCGGTGATTGGGTAGGAGTGTCACTCTCATAAGCAAAGTTAGTGGGTAAATGTGGAACCCCACGAGCATAGTCAGATGCCGCAGCCCTAGCTCAGGTCTGGACCCCAGAAGTTGGATGAGCTCCGTCCATAGGGACCTCAGTCGGGACAGAAGAGTTTACCTAAGTATCAGATCTCCTTATAGGCATAATCTGAAAGATAAGCAAACAAAAATTAGAGGAATCCAAGACCTTAGACTGTATAGCTCGAGATAGAAACACAAGAAAGAGAAATATTCCTAAATGTCTCGTAGCCCTTCTTTTACAAGTGCGGTGCTACACACCCATGAAAGAGACTCTACTTGACAAGGCTTTGTGGACACCCAACTGACTATGAACCTAGGCTCTGATACCAACTTTATATGACCCAAAACTGGTCCATGTCGTATGGGCATCTCAAGCCCAACATGGATTGGAGATTGCCTCATTAACCCAACCTAACCATCACCCTAATCCACAAGTGTCGGATGAACTCCGACCATAAATCAAGATAGAAAAAACAAAACTAATATTATAACTTAGACAATGTCTATGCATTTTATTTACATTAACATACTAACCAACATACCCAAGTCCACAGTCATTTACAATGCCTCTACACAAATTTGATGTCTATATATGTCAGGACAAGCCCCTGTCAATAGTAAAACCAAGTCTAAATAAGTCTACAACCAAAGATAAAAGAGTATGAAATACATATCTTCCAAAGTAGGGAAGCTTAGCACTTCAATATCAATACACGAACCTCTTCGATAAACTAGTTACTATGCAGGAAGAGAAAAAGAAGCTTTGGCCCCTATGTTATGTGGTGACATAGCATTCAAAGGCGTTTAGTTGTTGGAAGCTAGCATGTAACTCAAGGAAAAGGACAAAATAGAGTCATCATTTAAAACCAAGTCAAAACATCATATTCAACCACATTTATATACATAGGCATACATGTAGGTACATAACATGTTCATAACGTGCCAAAAGGAAACAAGACTTAGCAAGCATTCTTGATGCACTCAGTCACGAATCATGAAGTTGAGGACTCCAACTTTTCAACCTTATAAATTTGTACGTTTCTTTTCTTATTAGGTAAGGGGATCTAACTACATCCAACTTTAATGGGCAAGGGACTCTAACCACAAGCCATCTAGTTAGGTAAGGGACTCTAACCTCAAGACGTTTAAATAAGGGACTCTAACTAAAGCCGGTGTATTTAGGCAAGGAACTCTAACCATAAGCTATCTCATTAGGCAAGGGACTTTAACCACAAGCAATCTCATTAGGCAAGAGACTCTAGCCATAAGCCACTATATTAGGAAAAGAACTTTAACCACAAACCGGTGCGACTATCTTTAGTCAATATTAGGACTCTAACTCTTTGTCCATACATCAATATCTATTCAATTCAACACTTAGAGACTCCAACCCATTTAACCAATTCAACACCATGTATGACCACAACGTCTTCATGGAAGCATTTGTCAATCAAACACTTTAATAGGCCAATGCCTTAATTCAATTCCTTATTCAATTCAAGTTATGGTCATCAAAACCCTTACTAAACTATTCATTCTTCATAAGCATTTCTATACCACACTTAGTTCAAAATAATTCAAGCTCAATTTCATGTTTAGGGACTTTAACCCTTTTACCCATTAAACAACAAAGTCATCAATTAACTCAAAACATGGCTAACAAAGTTTTTAAAATACAATTTACCAACCACTCACACTTATTGGGCCATTGCCCTAGTTCAAAACATCAACAACATGTGACTAGATATTTCTCTTAGACATTTTTACAAATACCTTGTGGGCATGCCTTTACCAAGGACAAAATCAAAGTAGAAATCATCATCCTTAGGTTTACTCAAGACCCATTTGTTAAACCATAAACAACAAGCACCCACATGTGAAAATCATTACCAATATTATGTATAAACACAAGTCTAAGCAAGAGCAAACATTACTTATCACTAGGCATCAAAAAGCCTTAATATTTGATTTCAAAATCACCATTTACAAGGCATAATCCATGTTTAAAATACATGATATTTGACTTAATAATAAGGGAAAAAGTCATATTCCTTAATACAACTTGATTCAAGGAAGAACTTGACTTCTTTTTGCCTCTAGATGAACGCCCCTTCGATCCCTAGCCTCCAGCTCTTCTAGAATGTAACTGAGAGAGTATTTGAAATGTTTGATCCACTAAAAAAGTATTTTAGAAGGATACAATACATTATATAGTGAGGGGACTTAAGGGTTTTGGAGTGAAAAATATCTGTAGAGCCCTGGACTTAAAAGTTGAAAAGTGTCTTCCCAGGTAGGTATGACTCACTTACTTTAACCATACCCTAGGGTGCGAGTGGTACCTGAACTCATACCCTAGGCCTCACCAAGGACCCCTACACTGACTAAGGTACGACCACACACTCATGAATCATACCCAAGGGTACGAATGGTACCTTAAACCGTACCCAAGATAGTTTCCTCAAGGTCAAGCTCAACACTCCGTAGGACTAGGTAGTTTACGACTCGTACCCTAATATACGACCATGGGGAGACTAAGTCATATCTTGGACAATATGTAACCCCTACTATATTTCCCAATATATGAGAGAAGTTAATTACGTCATATCTAAGGGTACGACTAGTACCCTGGAGTCATACATAGTTTAGTAGCTTTAACTAAGGAAATTTTCTAAGGGTCCAAAGCCTAGGTGTTTCAGCAACAAAGACAGAAAGGAGCATAAGTGTATAATATACCTCATACAAGTAGGACAAGAGAAGGATAATATACTTATGAGATCTTTGAGCACAAGTATAAAAAGATAGAACAATTAGATAGCGAATAAGTCAAAGAAGAAGTACAATCATATCACAGCCATAATGAAGTAAACAAAATAAAAATAATAATGATACACGAGGTTGTTGGACAACCTCCGCATACACCCACATAGGCAAGCCTTCTGACGTGGGACCCATGGGGGGTTCATCAATGAATGTACCATCCATATATCATATCTCTTCCTCTATACATCCATTAGAAAGGATTTTACAAGATGTCATAATATCTCTTTTTTGACACATCCTTCGGAAAAGATTTTAAAAAGGTGTTGCCAGTGTTTCTCAGATGTTGCCGCGGTGGTACCAATATTTCATGAATAAGTATAATATTAGGATGTAATTCTCGCAATCAATCACAATAAGTATTTCCATAACCATTTACATGATGTATTTCCACAACCATCCACATGATTCATTTTACAACCACACGAGCTAGTATCAATTAGTTATTTCCCATCATCCATAAATTTCCACATGATTTATATGCCAATAAAGTATGAATACAACACAATATACCAACGGTACCACAATAGTCATTTTAGCTATACAATATAGCTATTCACATGTATTTTAGGCTAGCAACATCACATAGGACCCCACTCAATCACACATATCACACAATATCTCAAACTAATAATTATATCACATATATCCCCCACACGGTTACAACACACAAAGATAGCCAAATTCATGATTAATTTACCTCTTAACATGTATTTTGTACCAATATTTGCTATCCATCCCAATCTGAAAGAGTTAAGCCATAACCTACCTAAGTTCGAAGACCAATTCGCAATACTTCAACCCACGACCTTACTTCTCGCGAATAATACCAAAATCAACTAAAACCAAGATATATAATATCTATTTGTCAAAAAAAAGCCAAGGATACCTTTATTACCTGCTTTTGGTTTGAGGTTAAAATGGACCCCCGAAATAAATTTAAAAAAAAGAAGGGTAAAATTATAACTTTATTGCAAAAATGTGTTCTCTATACTTTAAGGAATCTACAACTAAAACCTCAAGTCAAATTGAGGTCTAAATCAAAGAAAAACTATGTTAAAACTGTACCGAGTGAAATATTTGAATTCTATTTTAAAATCAAGAATCGAAGAAGTTTTGAAGATAAAATCGAGGAAAAAAAAAGTAATTATAGGATTTAGGACATTATTTAAGTAAAATTGGAGTTTAAAATCAAGCCCTAATTTTTTAGGGTTTTGAACAATTAATTAAGAAATTAAAACTAAGAAAGGGGTGAATTCTTACCTTAAATCCGAAAGAGAATCGAGAAATGAATGTTAATCTAGCTTCCCAAGCATCCACAAGCTTCACTTTTAAGCTTTCACATAATTTTGGGATTTAACTCTCAAGAGGCAAGATGAAAAATGGCCTAATTTGCGACCTATTCGGTCTTTTTATACCCCTTCCAGGTCATTAGGTATGGTAATTGCACACCCAAGTGTGCAATCACGCACTCTGACCTCAAAAGAGGGTATGGCGATCACTACACCCTTAGTGCAATCGCACTACCACTTCTGCACAAGGTGCTATCACCATCCAAGGAGGTGCGATTGCAAAGGCACCAGATGACAGCTAAAACATTGGAGGCTTTCCAAGTTTCTACTAAGGCCTCAAGATTCATTCAGAATCCGATCTACGCAAACGAACTATGTAACTACTCTAAATTCAATGCTCTAGACTTAATAGAGATATTAAATTTTTAAAGAGACGTCATTTTTCCAAAGTTGACCCTCAAAACCCAAAATTACAATTTTCCAAACCGAGAGTCAAAATGAGATTTAAAAGCCATAAAATCAAAAAATATGTTACCACCTCAAAATCAACGTTTCAGATCTGCTGGCATAGTCCATTCAGCTATCCATCGTACGAATCAAAAGATAACTGCATAAGTCCATAATAAGGCTCTTGAAGCATCCAAAATGATAATATCTCATAACTAACATACAGATATCATTTCTTTAACTTTATAGAACATAACTTTATATAATATATCTTCTTATTTTAAATAAAATAATTATATATGAATAAAATAAAGAAAATGATGTCATCTGTGCAAACTTCTTTAATCACACGAGTGTCCTTTCTCCTTTTGTAATAGCGTGCGGGTCCGCGTTGCTTCCTACGTTGTAGTGGATGGGTAATTTGATCTCCCTTTAATTGATGACTAATGAAAAATGGCAACAACATGGGCCCATACGTAATCCAATTTCATTTCAAAAATAGACCGTTGTGACTTGTGTGTCCAGTACACACTACCTAATTTCCACCGTAGGTCAATCTTAAACGGAAAAAATGGGCACATATGTGGGCCCCAGACAAAATTGAATAGTCTCACGGTCTCAATTTATGAAATTATATTACTAAATACAAAGTTTATAACTTAAAGAAATTATTTTTAAATGTATGCACAAAATAAACAACATGCCTAGTTAAATTCCCACAAAGTGAAACTTTTTTACTTTGAAAAAGGTAAAATATATATAGGTCTTACCACTATTGAAAGACAATCAACTCAAATAAAGCAAATCTAAAAAATAAACTATAAATATATGAATAATTATAAATCATCTCATTAAGAATAAAATTAATATTTTAAGATAATATACTCCCTCCGTTTAAAAAAAATAAAGACATATTTTCTTTTTTAGTACATTTATCAAAGAATGACTCCTTTTTTATTTTTGATAATATTTTAACTTTATTTTTTCACATAACATGTTTAAAATTACAAGATAAAAGGACATTTGATACATTTGACATAACTTTAATTCAAGATCATAATTTGTTTTTCTTAAATTTTATATTAAATCAAAATAGATTATTCTTTTTAGGCAAAATGACCTCCTGGACCCCTATACTATGTCGGTTTTGTAAGTTGGACACTTCTACTTACATGTTTTTCATCTGGACCCCTGAACCTACTAAAAAGCAATATTTTAAACCTTTTTTTGGTGAGTGTAACACACTCTCTCCCACGTCAGTCATGCCTACCACGTCATCTACCACGTCATTTTAAAAAAAATAGAAAAAGTATTACATTAAATTTCAAGTCATTTTTAAAATGCTACATAACAAATTAAATATTAAAATTAATTTAATTAAAAAAGAAAAATTTATAAATTGTAGAAAAATTTGAATAATCATACTTTTAAAATTTGAGAAATTTGGGTAGAGCTAGGTGGGGTTGGGATGGGCTAGGGTGGGGTTGGGGGAGGCTCAGTGAGGTGGGGAAGGGCTGGAGAGAGGGTGGGTTGGGAAATAAATTTTAAATTTATATTATTTTTAAATTTTTAAAAATATTTTTAAATTAAAAATGATGGAGAAAAAAATGGAGCGGCTGGGGGTGTGGAGGTGGGGCCGGGCTGGGGTGGGGTGGGGAGGGAAATATTTTTTTTAATTTTTAAAAATATTTTAAATTATTTTAAAAATATTTTTAAATTAAAAGAGATGGAGGGAAAGAAAGGATCCTTTTTTAATTTTTTATTAAATTTTAAAAATATTTATAAATTTTTTTTAAAAATATTAAAATATTTTAAAATTATTTTAAATTTTAAAAAATATTTTTAAATTACTTTTAAATTTTTAAAAATCATTTTTAAATTTAAATAGATAGAGGAAAAAAAGGACCCTTTTTATTTTTTTTGTAAAAATTTTAATGTTACTTTTATTTTTTAATTATTTTAATATAAAATTGGCCAAAAATTGACCTCCACTCGCACCCCTAGGCAAGTGGTTGCTCTCTCTTTTTTCTAGTCTCCATGACCTTGCCACATAGGCAAGGTCAACGGTCAAAGGGTGTGAAATGTTTCTTTTTTATGGGTTCAAGGGTCTAGATGCCAAACATGTAAGTAGAAGTGGCCAACTTACAAAACTAACATAGTAGAGGGGTCCAGAAGGTCATTTTACCTTTTTTTTAAAACGAAGAAAATAATTACTCCCTCCGTTTCATAATAAATGAATTGTTGGACTTTGACACACAGATTAAGAAAAAGAATCAAAGATATAAATTTAACATAGTTTTCCATTTTTACCCTTGTTCAAAGTACAGAATCATATTTATTTTATTCTTTTTCAGTTGATGGGCCCCTTGTTTGTCAAATCCTCTAGGGTAAATTTGAAAAAAAAATTCAATGATTCACTTATTTTGAAATACCAAAAATACTCCAACAATTCATCTATTATGAAATGGGGGAATATTAAATATAAAAATTAGCTATACTTTAAAAAAAAATTAACTACCAAAAGAAGGTGATGAGGGTCGCATGAATTGAGAGGAGGGTACCAGTCAAATCCTTGACCTTTCTCGTTAATCTAATGGACGGAATTTAACTGTCCTTTAGCATCTCCTCCTTCTCATTTCTCGGAGGAAAGGAAGAAACCAACGCCTTTTGAAAATTCAACCACAAAAAAAAAGAAAAAAAAATATCAGCAGCTTCAAAGATAGGCATGCCGATTTCTCATATGCTAAAAGTTATATCCATATTGACAGCATACAGGATACTTTGTCCCCCCTCTGTGTGTAACTTTCACGTCTCACGGTTGATTATCGCAACCCTTCCAAATCACGGTTAATATTTTGAGACATGGTAGTAAGTATTTTATGTTGTCTTATGCTACATGAGTGCTTTTTGCGAACTTGAACATAGCTCTAATATGGTAAAGGGACAATTGAGTTGAAACATGTAGGCATAAATACCCTCAGTTGATATCCATGTTTTTTAATTTTACATGTACATAAATAAATATTTAAATAATTATAAAATTGAACAAGTAAACACAAATGCTTTACTTGACAAATTGCATGAGATGCACACGTTTTGCATGATAAATTGCGATATAAGACGCATATATATTTGCTCAACTTTATGATAGTTTAAGTATTTACTTGTGCACACTTAAAATTAAAAGATATAAATGTTTATTGATGATGTCAAGTTGAAAACACATTTATGTATTATGTCAAACGTATAATTACTTTTTTGAATTATAGTTATAACATGTAGCATGAGTGAATGTACTCTAATTTTAGTTGATGAATTCACCTAACATTAGTACAATTAGTCGATGACAAAAACAACAAACCTACCTCGAAGAAGTAGAGAAGTTATTTTCGATAGACCCCCGACTCAAGATAAAGAATAGTAAATAAGGTCGTAATGAAACATTAAACAGGATGGATGACATAACAAAAATAAAATTAAGAAATAACAAAAATAGAAATAAGAAATAAAACACCGATACAGTAGTACCATACACACATAGATGAAAGAAAGACACCGATCACACAAACTCTCTTAACTAGTTGCTCCTATGGATACAGTCCTAGGATTACTAATCCGACTACACAAAAGCTCTCCTAACTACTTGCTACGACTCACCCACACATACTAGCCTTCTACATGTCTTCAGTAAGCTGTAACCGTTTCATGTCATGTCTAATCACCTCCTTCCAGTATTTCTTCGGTCTGCCTTTATCCCTCCTGAAATCATTCAAAGCTAGCCTCTCACACCTATAAACTGGGACATCCGTCTCATCACATGTTCAAACCATCTCAACCTCACTTCCCACATTTTATCCTTCACCAAAATCACTTTCACCTTAATCGAGTAATGAGCAAAATTAAATTCATTGCTATTTATTTTTTGAAAAAGCAAGGTGGAGCAGACAACCGTCATCATAATTAAAGAGGAGGAGCTTTGTGTTTGGTGGTTGATTGGTAGTCAACAAAGTGTCAGCTTTACAAAAGAAAAACCCCAAGAAAGAAGTCCCTCCACTTGCTACACTCATCACAGCTCTTTTACTCCGGCCGTTTCCCTCTTTTTCACCATTCATTCAATGGCACTTCAGAGGTTTCTCTCCTTGTATGTTATCTTTTTCATAGCCTTCACTAGCTGTCCTCAAGTGTTCATTTCTTCTTCTGCTGTTGCATCTGATGTTCAGCTTCTCTTGCAGAACATTAAACCTTCACTTCAGGGTAGCACTAATAATTTACTGCTATCTTCATGGAACACTTCAGTTCCCCTCTGTCAATGGAAAGGTCTAAAATGGGTTTTCACCAATGGTACTTCTTTGGTTTGCAGCGATCTCTCTTCACCTCAGTGGACAAGTCTCTCTCTTTACAGGAACCCATCTTTGCATCTTGTGTCTCTACAGTTACCATCAGCTAATCTCTCTGGAACACTTCCTAGGGAGCTTGGTGAGCTTTCCACACTGCAAAGTCTCTATCTTGGTGTGAATGCACTCCATGGGACAATACCTCTTGAGCTTGGCTACAGCTCTTCTCTCTCTGATATTGAGTTGAGTGGCAATACTCTCAGTGGGACACTTCCAACTTCAATATGGAATCTCTGTGAGAAGCTGGTTTCTCTCAAGATTCATGGTAATTCTTTGTCTGGTTCTCTTCCTAACCCTGCATTGCCTGATGCTACTTGCAAAAGTTTACAGTATCTTGATTTTGGGCAAAATATATTTTCTGGGAATTTTCCTGTGTTTATAACTAAGTTTAATGGTCTTAAAGAGCTTGATTTGGGGTGTAACAATTTTTCTGGGCCAGTTCCTGAGACATTAGCTGCACTAAAGTTGGAAAAATTGAATCTTTCACACAATAATTTTAGTGGAATGTTGCCAAATTTTGGGGAATCAAAGTTTGGTATGGATGTCTTTGAGGGAAATAATCCTACTCTTTGTGGACATCCTTTGGGACCTTGTAGTGGAAGCTCTGGCTTAAGTCCTGGTGCAATTGCTGGTATTGTTATTGGTCTGATGACTGCATTGGTGGTTGTGGCCTCACTATTGATTGGGTATTTCCAAGGGAAAAGGAGGAAACATGCGGATGAAGAAGTGAATGAATTCGAGGAAGTTGAAGATGAGGAAGCTGGTTGTGGCGAGGGGAAGCTCATCTTGTTTCAGGGAGGTGAGCATCTGACTCTGGAGGATGTTCTGAATGCGACGGGGCAAGTCATGGAGAAGACTAGTTATGGGACTATTTATAAGGCAAAACTAGCTGACGGTGGAACCATTGCTTTGAGGTTGTTGAGGGAAGGCAGTTGTAAGGATGGAAGTACTTGTTTAACTGTGATTAGACAGCTGGGAAGAGTTCGACACGAGAATTTGATTCCTTTGAGAGCTTTCTATCAAGGGAAGAGAGGGGAGAAGCTTCTCATTTATGATTATCTCCCAAACAGAAATCTTCATGAACTTTTGCATGGTAAAGTCTAGCTTCCTTGTGTTTTCATGTTTACTCTTTTAAGTTTTACTAATGGAAATCTGTGCAAGCCCAGTCACATTGGTCCTATGCCCTCGTCCTTATACATGTACTCGCAAGTATACTCAGTCTCATGCAGATGTGCTGATTGTGACGAGTTGAAGTTATTGTATTTATCATTACCTCATAGCAAAGTAGCAATAGCTATTAGGCTCATTTTCAGAAGCTTTGATTTTTTGCTTGAGAGACTGAGATAAGTGGAATACAAGTTGCAGCCTCTTCACAAGGCGGGGTTGTAATTGAAGTATTAGTGCATAATAGATTATTTACAACAGCCTGGAAAATATAGATGTAACTGAAACTTAGCATCTTTAAGAGAAAATGAATTAGTAATCTAATGCACAATATAGAGAAATTATGTTACATGATGTAGAGAATATTCCATTTATTCCGACCTATGTCCTTTTCGCTAAGTTAATCCAACGTGTATCCTCTCATATGCATCATCTTCCAATACGTGAACTACCATATATGTATACCTATTTGGCCAACAAAGAAAAAGTATCCAATCATAAATACTATCCAAGAAATTTTTTTAAAAAAAGAAAAGAACTGGCACGTCATCACTAAACTGCCAATGTAACTATCAGATGTCTTGGTCAACCATTCATCTATAATTTTGCTTTCAAGAACTGTGTGGTCCTAGATCAACGGATGACAGTTCATTTCCAAGCATTTGAGCTTGGTGTAGTAAGCTTCTGTAATTCCTTTAGCTTGGTGCAATCTAATGATAATGTGGTTGTTTCAAGGTCCTTATTTCCTGTAAATGATAATTTGGTAGTTTGGCAAAGAAGTAGTTTGCACAAATAAAATGTTGGAACCCCAGAATTTTGATCTCCTTGATCGTTCAACCTTAAATAGCTGTACATTGTTTGCACCGTTATTCTGTCTTAAAGAATGCTGATCAGGTATAGGAAGAAATATTGTGAAATTGATTTGTAGGGAGGTATAGGTTACGGCATGTTCAATCACTTTGTTACATTAATCTTCCATCCTCAAGAAACTTAGTATTAGCTGTTTAATAGTGAAAGCAATTTGTCGCTTTTGGCTCTCGGCAATGCTTGTAAAATTAATTTGGATAATTATTGATTGCACCATTTGACCCCCAAACCAAACCTGGTAGCAATTCTTGTGGCTCTTCTTTACTGTAAATGGTAGACATTATAGGATGACTGAATTTGATTATGATATTTCCTGATTTTCTACAGAATCAAGAGTTGGGAAGCCTGTGTTGAATTGGGCTAGAAGACACAAAATAGCATTGGGCATGGCCCGGGGACTAGCACACCTCCATGGTCTGGAAACACCCGTAACCCATGGGAATGTTCGATCAAAGAATGTTCTTGTCGATGAATTCTTTGTTTCCAGACTTACCGAATTTGGACTTTACAAGATAATGATCCCAGCTGTAGCTGATGATATTGTATCAGTTGCAAAAGCCGAAGGTTACAAGGCACCAGAGCTGCAAAGGATGAAGAAGTGCAATTCGAGAACTGATGTTTATGCTTTTGGTATCCTACTGCTGGAGATTCTGCTAGGAAAGAAACCTGGAAAGAATGGTAGAAATGGGGACAATGTTGATTTGCCTGCATTAGTTAAAGTGGCAGTTCTGGAGGAAACGACACTGGAGGTATTCGATATGGAGCTCTTGAAGGGAATTAGGAATCCAATGGAAGAAGGTTTGGTGCAGGCCTTGAGACTTGCAATGGGTTGTTGTGCTCCTGTTGCTACTGTTAGACCGTCGATGGATGAAGTAGTAAGGCAGTTAGAAGAGAACAGACCAAGAAACCGGTCTGCTTTGTACAGCCCTGCTGAAACTAGGAGTGGAAGTGGTACTCCCTTTTAAGCTCATGTTGCGACTTTAGTAAGGAATATTGTTTCATATTATGCCTGTTTTTCCTCCTAAAGGAAAGGGCTAAATGGCTATAACTTTCTTACTATTTCAACTTTTTACCTTTGGCTTTGCATTGTTAGGGAAGATATTTTCATAGACAAATTGAAAATAGACAATGTGTCACATTAGGCATCAAATTGGTTATTACAAAGTGCTATCTTTCAGTTTATCCTGCAACTAGTCCATCTATAAGATTATATGAAAAAGGAACTTCAATGTACTCCAAATGACAGACTATGGGAATTGGGATCAAAAAAGATTTTATTTTCTGCATCATTTCTGTTAAATGATGATAGTCTGGTAAGCAGGCAAACATAAAGCTGACCATTTAAGCTTATATGGAAACAACCACAAAAGTTATTGACCCACCACACAATTGGATTCATCAACAGC
Organism: Capsicum annuum; assembly: GCF_002878395.1. Classification (NCBI taxonomy): domain Eukaryota; kingdom Viridiplantae; phylum Streptophyta; class Magnoliopsida; order Solanales; family Solanaceae; genus Capsicum; species Capsicum annuum. The sequence goes on along the minus strand of NC_061113.1, from coordinate 48,547,200 downwards.
AGAGGGCCACAGGTGGACTGGTCCTTACTCTAGTGGGTACAGGGTCAGTCATTCCAACATAAAAATCAGGTGATGTGCAAAAGCCCAATAAGACAATAAACTGGTCATGTTAGAGCTTGAAGATTCTCTCTATTTTTTTATTTTTTTTTGAAAAAAAGGAATTACTAAAAGATTCAAGCCCCACCAAACTTTAAAGCTATTCCTTTTAGGAAATTTTCAATTATATAAAAACATAAATAGTTTTCTTAAAAAACTAGTTAAGATTTTTGCAGGAAATTGCATGGCATAGCCCCAATAGTTAGTGGGTGACTTTGAATTTTTGACCTCAATAAGAAAAGTAGCTAGCTTTCCTTCCTTTTTAATTACAGTACAAAAACAATTTTGCTCCTTCACACCTCAAATATTTTTAAACTTCCCATTTGTTTCTCAAATTCTATTTTTATTTTTATTATTTTTACTTTTTTATTTTTTCTTTAATTTATTTCATATTTTAATTCTTTTTTTTCTTTTTTTATTTTTTTTTTTTTTTTTTTTTTTTTTCTTGTTTTGTTTTTTAATTTTTTTTTTTTTTTTTTCGATTTTGTTTGATCTCTTTTTTCTCAACTCTTATTATGTTTTGCTAATAAAAAAAAAAATAGATAATCCACAAAAGGATTTTCCTTTTTTTGACACCAAAACAAATTTAAGGGTATGAATGTTGTCAGGAAGTTCTTTGGGATAAATTTTGCCTCTAAGGAAAAATTATCGAACAACTCATAAATCATGGCACAATGTGGCAGTGTCAAGTCTTGCTTGTGGAGCATAACTTGTTGTTTGATAATCTTTGAGTTAAGTCTTGCTTCTAAGGCAAGAGTTATAGAACATCTCATAAATAAAAAAATAATGTGGTAGTGTCAACACTTGTCTATTGGACGTAACTTGTTCTTTTGGGAGGTTCTTGGGCTATGTTTTGTCTTAGAGGCAAGACTATTAGAGTATCACATAAATCAAGACACAATTATGATAGTGTCAACTCTTGTCCATGGGACGTAACTTGTCGACTAAGTCTTGCCTATAAGACAAGAGTTATAGAATATCTCATAAATTAAGACACGATGCGGTGGTGTCAACTCTTGCCCATGGGGTGTAACTTGTTGTTTGAAAGTCTCTCGCCCATGGGGCATAACTTGTTGTTTGGTGGTCCTTAGGTTGAGTCTTACCTCTAAGACAAGAGTTATAGAACATTTTATAAGTGAAAAAACACAATGTGTTAGTGTTGACTAATGCCCAATATACGTAACTTGTTTGAAAATTCTTGGGATAAGTCATGCCTCTAAGGCAAGCATTATAGAACATCTCATAAATAAAGACATAACATGGTAGTATCAACTTTTTCCCGTGAGGTATAATTTGTTGTTTGAAAGCCTTGAGCTAAGTCTTGCCTCTAAGGCAAGAGTTGTAGAACATCTCATAAATGAAGACATAATGTAGTAGTGTCAACTCTTGCCCATGGGGCATAATTTGTAGTTTGATAGTTTTTGAGATAAATCTTGCCTTTAAGGCAAGAGTTTTAGAATATCTCTTAAATAAAGACATAACGTGGTAGTGTCAACTCTTGCCTGTGGGACATAATTTGTAGTTTGAAAGTCCTTGAGCTAAGTCTTGCCTCTAAGGCAAGAGTTGTAGAATATCTCATAAATGAAGACATAACGTGGTAGTGTCAACTCTTGTCTGTGGGGCATAATTTATAGTTTGAAAGTCTTTGAGTTAAGTTCACCTCTAAGGCAAGAGTTTTAGAACATTTCATAAATGAAAACATAACGTGGTAGTGTCAACTCTTGCCTATGGGGCATAATTTGTAGTTTGACAATCCTTAAGCTAAGTCTTGCCTCTAAGGCAAGAGTTGTAGAACATCTCATAAATGATGACATAACGTGATAGTATCAACTCTTTCCTGTGGGACATAATTTGTAGTTTGAAAGTCCCTGAGCTAAGTCTTGCCTCTAAGGCAAGAGTTGTAGAACATCTCATAAATGAAGACATAACGTAGTAGTGTCAACTCTTGCCTGTGGTGCATAATTTATAGTTTGAAAGTCTTTGAGTTAAGTTTTGATTCTGAGGCAAGAGTTTTAGAACATCTCATAAATGAAAACATAACGTGGTAGTGTCAACTCTTGCCTGTGGGGGCATAATTTGTAGTTTGACAATCATTAAGTTAAGTCTTACCTATAAGGCAAGAGTTGTATAACATCTCATAAATGATGAATAACGTGATAATATCAACTCTTGCCTGTGAGGCATAATTTGTAGTTTGAAAGTCTTTGAGCTAAGTCTTACCTCTGAGATGAGTTTTAGAACATCTCATAAATGAAGACATAACGTGGTAGTGTCAACTCTTGTCCGTGGGGTATAATTTGTTGTTTGAAAGTCCTTGACCTAAGTCTACCCTCTAAGGTAAGAGTTATAGAACATCTCATGAATCAAAACACAATGTGGTAGTGTCAACTCTTGCCTATGAAACATAACTTCTTATTTAAAAGTCATAAATCTTGCCTCTACAATATTGTAGTGTCAACTTTTGTCCATAAAACGTAACTTGTTGTTTGAAAGTCATAAGTCCTGCCTTTATAATGTGATAGTATCGACTTTTGCTCATGAGATGTAACTTGATTAGAAGAAATTGAAGAAAAGAACAAAAATAATAAAAAATGCGAAAAAAGAAGAAAAATATTTAAAAAATAAAAATCAAAGAAAATGTAGAAGTTGAGAGAAAATGAAAAAAAAATAAAGGCTGATAAAAATATAAAAAAGATAAAATAAAATTAAGGCCGAGAATTTTTTTTTTACAAATATTGCTTTTTTTTTTTTTTTTATAAATGTAAACGTTGAAAGGAGTAAAGGAAAAAAAGTAAGGGTTGACAAAAATAAAAATAACTAAAAAGGGTGGAAAGAAAAAATAAAAAATTAAAGTAAAAAAAAAAAGAAAAAAAAAGAAGTTGAGAGAGAAAAAAGAAAAAAGTAAGGGTTGACAAATATCAAAAATAAAAAGAGAAAAGAAAAAAATAAAAATCAAAGTAAATTAAAAAGAGAAAAAAAATAAAAGATGAATAAGTATGGAGTTGTTATCCATTATGAGGATCATTTATGTAATTACTCTATTGGTAAGAGGCAATTTTTTCTGAAAATATATCACTTAATAGCTGAAGTTTATTTTTCTAAAGTTTTTTTTATTTGGGATAGAACTTGAAAGTCACCTTATTTTGGGGTTATTCATGTAGTTTCCCCCTATTTTTGTGATTTTCGTTTTGTTACATTTTCAGATCTGGGCCATTGTTTGGGTCGGTTTTCATTTGTAAATATTTTGTTGTAATAAATGGCCAAGGTAGCCTATTTAATTTTTTTCTACAGAAACTACTTAAAATGACCATTAGGCTATTTCCTTTTCTTTTTTCAGCATTGACTTTTTTTAAAAAACTTTTTTAGGTTGTTTTTTCTGTTGCGTTTTTCTTTATTAAAAAAAATAAAAATTTCATTTCTTTTTCAAGCTTTTTTTGTACTAACTTTTTTTGCGTATCAATTGTTTAAATAGTGTATAAACATGTATATATGATGTACAAATAGGTATGCGATGTATCGATAATGCATAAATAGATATGTAATGTATATGTATATATCGACATTGTATAAATATTATATAAACGCATATCGATATTGTGAAAATGATGTATAAACGTGTATATATGATGTTCAAATAGCTATCTAGTGTATATCTAATGTATCGATATTGCATAAATAGTATATAAACATTTAAACATTGTATAAATAGTATATAATGTTTATTGATAATGTATAAAAGCTAGATAATGTATTGCCATTGTATAAATGGTGTATAAATGTCTATTGATATTGTGTAAATAGTATATAAATGTGAATCGATATTGTATAAATGTGTATAAATGAGTAACGATGTTATATAATAGTTATGTAAAGTATCGATATTGTATAAATGATGCAGAAACATGTATTGATAGATATTGTATAAATGGTGTATCGATATTGTATAAATCACATAGCAATAGTAGAAGCATAAAACCTTAAACTGGTGGAAATGACTACAAAATAAGACTATTACTTTCACACCTATAGATACTCCTTCATAATTTTCCCTAGTAGCACCATTAACCAATTGTCCTATAAGACGAAAAGCCATTAGCACAATGATCGTCATGAAAACAAAACGAACAAACTTAAGCCGTCCTCTAACTCTGCTGCAACCTCCTCCTTTATTTGCAACTTTGGGGAATGACTACAATCTATAAATATAGGCGGAGTTGGTTATTATTGTTGGAATATCAGTCTAAAAAAATCTTTTACGATGTGATTGTAGTGAAAAATACACAAAAGGCAAAATAACACGGAAGATCTATGTAAACTTAAAAGTTTCCTTTATTACAAACCAAGAACGAGCTACAAGCCCAAAATACTTTACAAAATTACCAGCCCAAAACATGTTTTAAAATACAAAGTCCAAAAAAATTCTTAAAGTCGCTAGCAACTTCATTTTTGGTGATTTATGTATAATATTTATTTTTATATAATTTCACTATTTTACCCTTCCTCGTGGTTGCATTGTGGTAATTCTGGGGTGTGGGGATGATTGGAATGACTTCCAATGTATTTCGGTATGATTTAAGCGAGATTGTGGTTTTTGATGGTCTTAAAGGCTTATTAGTTGACTTTGATCGACATCTTTTGATCTGTGTGTCGGATGGTAAAATGAATTGTGCCAACATATACAAAATGTCTATTTTAGGTTGGTAACATAGTTGATGCGGACTCTCCATTCAGAAAAATTACAAATTAGGTTTTGGGGTTTAACTTTGTGAAAACGACGTTTGTTCGAAAATCTAATTCTACCTTTGAGTTCGGAGCATCGAATTTAGTGGGGTAGCATAGTACGTTTACGTATTCAAAATTTTGGATGAATCTCGAGGGGTCCACGGATCTATAACCCACCAGTTGGCAAGCCAACCCGTAGTCTGAAACTACCAGTAAAGGGCTACAAGAGAGATAAAGGAAAGAATGCAGAATAAGTGTATTAAAGCTAACATACATAAGACAATCCCAAACCCTGGTGAAATCAGTACAAGAGCTTCTAGTATAATAAGAATACAAAATGAAGTACCAAGGGAATTATACTAATACAACTCATCTTCGAATACAACATAGAGACTAGTCTAATACATAAGATGGAGGAAAGTAATACCCCAAATGTCGAGTGCTCACTCTATGTATTCGAACCATGGCTACTCCGCATGAGGCACACAACACCGGTGATAATCCATACTATGATTTGCAGGTTGTAGAAGTGTAGTATGGGTACCAAACACGTGGTACTCGGTAGGCAACTACCGACTGAGTTCCAAAGATAATGTAGATATATACAACATATAAACAGAAATAGAGTCTAAGCCCAAATGTACAGCAACCACATAATAAAGCTAGTGAGATAGTAAGGGTAAACTATCCTATTCATATCCAAGAACTAACATAATAACGCTAAGGAAGTATTAAGGATGGACTATCCTATTCCAGTCATACTCAGAAATCTCAACACTATAACATATATCATCGACCAATATACAAATAAAGGGCAAAAGAAGGATATATTGCAGTATACAAGGCCAAGAAATGAATATACAATCTGAATAAATGAAGGAAGGAAGGGATATATAGTAATACTATAGTTATACATACATATATATATATATATATATATATATATATATATATATGTATATATGAGTAACTGACCAGTTCAGACAAACAATACCTAACACCGCCCCAGGATCAGAAGGTTCAATCAATATACGATATAGCACAAACCATGTTCATCACCCATACCTATGCAACCCTCCATAAGGCTAATAGGTATAGGCGCATACTGATAATAGGCAATGTGCATGCAAAGATGAATGCAACAGAATCCATATACTGTATCAGAATCTGGACTCAAACTGGTAAGTATAATCAATATCATAATCATCATCAACATAATCATCACCATCATAACCATCATCATAATAATCATCCTCCGTCCTTGTCGGGTATATAAGCATATCATCATAGTCGTCCTTCGGCCTTGTCGAGTATATAAGCATATCATCATAATCACCCTCCGGCCTTGTTGAAAATATAATCATATCATCATAATCATTCTCTGGCCTTGCCGGGTATATAAGCATATCATCATAATCATTCTTCGATCTTACCAGGTATATAAGCATGTCATCATAATCATCCTTTGGCCTTGCCGGGTATTTAAGCATATCATCATAATCATCCTCTAGCATTTTCGGGTATATAAGCATATCATCAACACATATATAACATCAATACTATAATATATCATTGGGTTTTACCCAAAATTTATTTCATCAATATATCTTCCTCCTCCATCCCATACCAGAGAGATGTGTATATAGATATATACTAGGTAGACGGACTTAAACCGTGGCTAAAAAGAGTGTAAATTCATAAATCAATTGTCCAGGATAAACTTGGTATTAATCATTATAAAATTGTAGAAAGGTCGGATTCTCTTACTAGCAAATTAATTTGTAGTATTAAATCATAGACAGGAATCTGTCTCGGTCAAATCTTTAAAACATTATTTTTCATATTTTTACACATAGGTGATGCATTAAGACAAACAATTATTGTTACGAACAAACCCATTTTTTAAGGTGAAAAGTGGGATTTAATTCTTATTTAGGAAAAATAATAATAAAATTATATTTTAGTTGGAATCGTATCATTTACCGATTTAGTCATCATGAATGTACCGAATCTATGCATGCCATTACCAGTATTCAAACAATGGAACCATAAGAATCAATATATCTATAAACTACAACGACATCCCTTACAAGGGTAAATACTTTTCGGATGTCCAACTAATATCATAACACGATCTTGGGCCCAATAATATGTCCGAAATAATTGCAACATCATAATCACTTCCTTAGGCCCACATACATATTCGGAACCCATATCAATAATCATATTCATAAGCCATCTCGTGTTTATAAGCCATAACGTATCTATGAAGCACATCATATCTCTAAACCATATCATATCCATAAGGCATATCATATCTATAAGCTATAAATCATATCTATGAGGCATATCTTACCTATAAGGCATCTCATATCTATAGGCCATATATCATAACTATGAGGCATATCACATCTATAAGGTATCTTATATCTATAGTCCATATATCATAACTATGTCTATGCTTATATTATTAAGCATGTTGATGGACCATATCATATATCTAGTTCGAAAGTCATATCATAACTATAAGTCATTAATGATAATTCGGGAAAACCATCATCATTCACCAAGTCATGAAGTAACCTTATCCTAAAAGCTCAATAGTCTTAACTATGTCTAACATGCGTAAATAAGTCCACAAGGGCTAGCATAAGTGTTGACCTAAGGTGGGCCGGAGGAACCCACTTCTAATCCTCGAGTTTCATATTTAAGCAATTCTACCCTGAACTAGGCTAAGGTATCTAAATTGACTTCTAGATAGTATATAAGTCATAATCAATCCTAAATTAGCAATTCCACCTAAAACATGAACCATTATGTCAACTCCACCTAAATTATGGTTTCAAGATCACTAAAATAGCCCAAATAAGGTTAATCATGCTAACCACGCTTCCAACACTTAAACTACATCCCAAATCTAGCATCATATCATAGCCATTCTATGAATTAGCTCAATCTATGAAGAAGACAAAAGAATCCTAGAAATATAATAAGTATTCCACTTCACGGGTCAATTCACCCATCTAATCCCCAAACTTTAATAATCACACGATGTTTTACCCATATTCAATCTTAACATTTTCATTCACATGTAATATATAAAACATATCACCTTGTGAAGAAAAGTAGAAAGAAGTCTACCTCGATGACAAACCGCAAATTTTTGAATCATCCACAAAATGTCCGTCCTCACTCCACGATCCCAAAATGATGCCACGCTATCAAAATTCTAATCTATGTATCATTAGGGGCAAAATGAGACCCATATTGCCATATAACAAGTTAGTCAAAATTTGGGTAAAAAATGGGCCCGCAAGTCTCGCAACGGAATCCAAAATTGAACTAGTCACAATGTCCCTTAAAGTATAAGGAATTTGTGCTAAAAAGTTAAGCACAAATAGAGCACAAATCGGGTCTCAAATCAGCCCTTAATGTTTAAGAATTCAAAGCCCTAGTTTCTAAGAATTTTTCAAGAAATTGAAGGAATCTTACTATGAATTCGAAGGAAAAACATGGAATAATCATTATCCAAGCTCCCCAAATCATCTATAAGCTTCAACTCACCTCATCTCACACTTTAGGGTTTTTGCTCTCAAGATATGGATGAAAAATAAGCAAAATCGGACAAAAGGGGTCTATTTATACCAACACCAGGCATCCGAATGTCGCTATCACGACTGAGCATTATGATCGCGATATGTACATATAAATCACATATCCAGATCGTGATTCTGGAAAAAAGAGCATAAAACGCATGGGCAAAGTGCGATTTACCCTTTGTGATCCAGGTTGCACCAGCTACCTGGTGCACCAGATTTTCTAAGTCCAAAATGGACTCAATTGGTTGCTCAGGATTCGCTCGAAACCCCATATACGCAAACAAACTATGTAATCATACCAAATTCAACATTTCAGGAGATGGCACACACAAAATTTCCATTCGAGGTCATTTTGACCAAATGTGGGTCCCACACCTAAATTTTAAAATTTTCAATTTGTCGACCAATAGGTTGAAATAAGCCAGGTGCCTTGGGAACCGAACCAAAGGTCTACCTAGCCTAAAATCGATATTCCAAAGCTAATGGCATTGTTGTAACTCTCATTCGAGGTCATCTACTAGGAGTTTTGGTTTGAGATGAAATCCTAAACAGCAAAAACTCTAAAACAAAAAAATGAGCCTAAAGTCCAAACGGACTGTCCAATCACCGAACAGATAGTTTCGACAAGTCATAAATGACTTGAAGCCACTGTGGGAAAGCTCAAAATGCTGGAAATGCATTTAAATCGAGGAAATGATCTGGAAGGTCGTTACAATATCCACTACTAAAAGGACTTTCATCCGCGAAAGTCAATGGATAGAAATATCTCAAAAACTCAAAAGGATGAGGTACTAGGCCCGCATGCTCTGGGAATGACTTACTAGATAACCTCCACAATGAGAGAACACTTCCAGTATATTTCGCCACAGGTATCCCTTTTTCCACCAGCTCTCTCACTTCACTTCCAAACAACCAAAACTTAACCTCAACTACCAACTGGACTCCAACTGAACCGAAGAAGGATGTTACATGAAAATCCAAACCATAATACACCGATACCACAACAATACAAGTACAACCCAATAGAGGCTTATTTAAGACGAAAGCAAACCAAGGCATGGGTCATACAATCGAATCCAAATCCAAATCGAAATATAACCTTCTTTTACCATTCCACACCTGCTATCCATTCCAAATAGAAGAAAAATTACTTGAGTTCTGTCTATGCAATCTCACACAGAGAACTCGAAGAACTGAAGTTGATCCACTGAAAGTCCATATGACAAACATGAGAATAACCCCATAAGACACTCTCTGGGCATAAAAATAGAGATAATCAAGGAATACAATCTATGCTGATACTACAACTAGTCCATATAATAATTGAAATTGAGATCTAGATGTTTAAGACATAACTACTCATCACTAAATGATCCGCTCCAGGATGTCCCATCAACCGAGAATATAACTAACCAAAATCCAACTCAAGCATACTGCTCCTACTGAGTATATCATTCAAATTTCTCAAAGAAAATTGAAGATCCAAGTTCAAAGATGAAGGAACCAATACCGTGTCCATGGACTATTATCTGAACACCCATCAACCATAATCCATCCAAACTCAAGAAGACCAAATTGATAACCCGGGAGTAGGCTCAACAACCCTTTAGATAAAATCCGAACTGAGACAAATCTAAAATTAACGCTACACTCAAGCTCTGCAACTCCAAGTTGAAATTTCAACACCAAGGATGATTCACTTGATCTCAACTACCCAAACCAAACCTGAAGATGGGTAAGCATTCATACTCCAAATGTATCATAACTTCCAAATTACTATTCCAAGACGTCAAATATGAAATTAATCCAATAAATCCAAACTAAAGTCAAATACTCACATTGACCATACTATCTGAATCAGACATGTCTGTACTAAATCATATTGAGCCAAAATCAAAACATAGTTGGAGAATAAAATCACAAGAAAATCATTGGCTGAAATCATAAGGAATCAATTCCATATCCATTAGAGTCATGAACCATCCAAAACATATTTAAGAACTCCCCAAGGCTACAAACCACACTAGTACTAGTAAAAACTCTAGCAACTCAGAGACATACAACTTTAGCCAAAAACTAACCAGTCCAATACTCCATGAAGGATGCTTGTAGGAAAATATCATCAAATAGAAGCAATCCACCAAGTCTTATTAGGCCGAACAAACTCTGAAATGGGGATTTCCTAAATCCACCTAAGTAGGACAATCATAACTCAACAAACCATGAATCATCGCACTGAGGAATGAAGAAGATACTAATCTCAACAATAATGTTAAGGTCAAGACCACTATCGAAAATGAACTAGGCAACTCAAGATAAAAAATTTCTACTTTGCTAACTCAAGAAGTGATCATAGAAAAGACCACCTGCCTCTAACTTTCTAACTCCATTTTAGACAAGAACCACATTACAGTAAGAAAAAAGTATCCAATTTCCACACTCGTACCACGAGAAAACCATCGAAAGGAGAAAAATCTAACAATCTAAGAGATAAATCTAGGATATCTCAATATCAATATCAAACCATTATTGGGCGATGAAATAATCACAAGCGAAGAATGGACCTTAAACTGGTCAATCTAAAAAATGGGCTACATAGAAAGAGATAGCCAATGAAAAAACCTTCACAACCCAGGAGGCAAGTCTAAGAATCCCAAACTCAAGAACTGGCAATATCGCTAAATTGCCAACTCTAGAACCATAACAGAACCACAGAAGGTCAACATACCTTCAATACCAAAATCCATTCCACAATCAGTCTAGCACAGTCAACAAAAGAGGAAAAAAACCAACCTCACCTCGCTATAAAAAAAATCATCCAACCAAGTTATAGCTTCCTGAGCCAACGAATACGACTCGCATAGAACAAAAAATTCTAACTAGATTGCAATAGTCTAGCCATCTACCAAGCAAGGATCAATTACATCAAATAATAACAATAACAACAATATATTGCTCATCTATGTGGAACTCTAGTGACCAACTAGAACATGCTCCCTCTAAGAAGACTGGAGTGGAATCTGCATTGAAACATCACCTTCCCTTCATTCGCTTCGCGGGAGCCGCACATCATGAATATCATAAATAGGAAGTGCCAAAATAAAAATCAATAGAAAGTACCAGTCAAGGGCCACAATAAGGCCAATATGCCAACGTAAATGGAACTAGAACCAAATGCTACCCATAGGGAGAAAATATCAATACAGATCTACTCCATTCACTACTAAAAGAAATAAAACATGAAGATAGTCATATAATCATGAATTCAATAACAAGGCACACAATAACCAATACGAACTTATTAAGACATATAATCATTTATGGGTTTGAAAAACCCAATACATACAAATAAAAAAAGGTAAATGCGGGAAATAAAAGCAATCTTGTCATGGTGAAATCTACAATCACATGCCTGATGGGTCTACGAAAGAATAAATCTGAACGAGTCCAGACTCAGACTGACTGAATCATCAACTGAGGCTCTAAGTGTACTACTTTTAACTGAAGGTGGCACAAAATCATGAGGATGATCCGACGACTAGCAATTCCATTATAGGGACACTTTTTAAACCAGTAAATAATCTCTCTACAGTCGTAGCAAGCGCCTGAAGCTCTAACCTAGTAAGAAATACGAACTGAGCCTAAATGGATGGCCAACTAATGCTGAAAGAATTCTCTACTACTATAATTATCCTTTCCACAGCCAAAACCTATCTCAAGAACCCTAGGTTGGTGGGGAATATATATTTTCTTTATCTAAACAGCCAACTCGCGTTGGGGGCACTCTCTGGACCAATGTCCCATCTTGACACAACCAAAACAAGCCCTTAGAATACATCAAGGTTCTATACACTTTGATCTAAAATGATAACCACAACTAATCTGAGAGACGAAAGGCCCAACTGCTATCAAATACTCTGACACCAAATGGAGTGGAAATGCTAAACCTCTAATAAATCTATGTACCATGTTTGACTCAGAAGAATATAGCATAAAATAAGTCTGGCCCAAACCAAAACCCAATATCGTACTAAAAATTGGTAAAGAACTTAAATAAATACCAATACACCCAACTCTAATTTGAGAATTACTCGATGAATTGAATGTCATCCTGGATGTGAGGTATCAACAAAAAGACTTTGGATCCCCAATGCTGAACCTCGAATGGCTGAAGTAGTCGCGAGCTCTACTAGAGCCTTAGCTGACCCTAAATCCTTTGACTAATGCAGAAGATCTTTGATATCCATCTCTGAACACTGCTATGCTAAAGCTTTGAAAAACATGTGTCAAAGTCTCATCCGCATCTATCAACCATCTCACATCGTCCATTTGGTACATAATAGAGTCAAAATGTTCTTGAGACACAAAATAATATAGACACATAATAAGGAGTCAAGAAATGAATTTCCTAAGAATGTCCCTTAGAATCCCAAAGATAGGTTACAAATGTCTACACACCAATCCAACAAGACTCTACTAAACACTTAACTCTTGTACCAATACGCCGATAAACCTAGGCTCTGATACCAATTTGTCACAACCCAATTTCTCAGGTCATGATGACACCTACTATAACCCACTAGTAGGTAAGACAACTAGTAGTTCAAAACTACTACTAACGGACTACCAAGAGAGATAAAGGAAATAATGTAGAATAAGTATAAGAAAAGGCTAACATACATAAGATATCCCAAAACTTAGTGAAACCAATACAAGAGCTTCTAGTATAAATGATCACGCCCAAGCATACATTCAATCTGATGATTATGAGATCGGTCAAATTGTCATGACCTGAGCTGCCTCCTAGTCACGACAATAGTGCTTACGATCACAAGTGACCACAAGCTAACCCATGAGATGGTACCTGCTCTGAGCACTGAGTAAACTGATAATAAACAACATATGCAAAAATAACTGATAATGCCATAAGGTTTTAAATACTAAAAATATAACTAAATTTAAAAGTATGAAAACATCTGTGAAAATACTAAAATCTGACTGATAACACTAATAAGCTAATTGACTGTCTGAGTGTCTAAAAAGCCTCCAAAACTGACTGACTGTGTATTTGATGGGACAAACCCCCAACTAACTCCAAATGACTAAAATAGAGGAATACTAAAATAATTGAATGAATAATAAACTTCCCCTCGAAAGGTGAGGACTCACCACTACAGCTGTTGTTGTAATGCTGAACTATATAAGCGCGGTCAGGAAACTGTGCATCCGAACCTATAGTATAAGACATCATTGCACGAAGAAAGTATGTGGTCAGTACTTTGAATGTACTAGTATATAAGATGAGGTTAGGCTGAATATATGGGTAAACTATGCATGAGATAATGACTAACTAAATAGCATGAAATAACTGAGTATGCATGCATGAAATAGCTGAGCAAAATGCATAAGAGCTATAAAATCTAAGAATGCACGACCAAACATATATTATTTCTGAGATAATGTGTAAGCTGAAAGACTAAATTCTGATAACTTAATAACTGGTAATTTGTATGCTTTGGTCAAGAAAACCTAAACTGAATTCTATAGTGAATACTAAACTGAGACTGTGGGAGGTATCATCTAACCGACATGCCCTAATCTGAAGTACTTTGAATGTACTAATATATAAGATGAGGTTAGGTTGAAATACATGGGTAAACTATGCATGAGATAATGACTAACTAAATAGCATGAAATAACTAAGTATGCATGCATGAAATAGCTGAGCAAAATGCATAAAAGCTATAAAATTTGAGAATACACAACCAAACATATATTATTTCTGAGATAATGTGTAAGCTGAAAGACTGAATTCTGATAACTTAATAACTGGTAATTTGTATGCTTTGGTCAAGAAAATCTAAATTGAATTCTGTAGTGAATACTGAACTGAGACTGTGGGAGGTATCATCTAACCGACATGCCCTAATCTGAAGTACTTTGAATGTACTAGTATATAAGATGAGGTTAGGCTGAAATACATGGGTTAACTGTGCATGAGATAATGACTAACTAAATAGCATGAAATAACTGAGTATACATGCATGAAATAGTTGAGTAAAATGCATAAAAGCAATAAAATCTGAGAATGCATGACCAAGTATATATTATTTCTGAGATAATATGTAAGCTAAAATATTGAAATCTGATAACTTAATAACTGGTAATCTGTATGCTTTGGTCAAGCAAACCTAAACTGAATCTGTAGTGAAAATTAAATTGAGAATATGGGAGATATCATCTAACCGACATGTCCTAATCTGAACTAAGCAGGGTCCAACCTGTAACCTCAGTTGGAAGGGTGATAGTACCGTGCCATGGGTAATAACATATGGCTGTGTGGATCCACTAATCTGATTTCCCGAAGGACCAGGGTGTCAAGCCTAGACTAATGGATGACCCCTGAGAGGAAGTTAAGCCTAAACTGATGGGTGACTCCTCAGAGAAAGTCAAGCCTAAATTGATGGGTGACTCCTCATATCCTACGCGGGATACATAGTTATAGAATACAGGGATCGCTACTAACGACTCTGCCTAACTGATGAGGAAGCCGACATCCCTGTATTTGCTCGGTGCTAAATTCTACTCCCAACTGAACTGACGCTGATTACTAGACTAAGCTAAGTTTAATTGAGAAATAAACTAATCATTGTAGTTAACTGAATGACAATGCTCATGGTTTATCTTAAACCATTCTAAAGATATTAAAATTATGCAAACAGCTAAGTATCGGGTGTTCATAACCCTTTAACACTGAATGGAAATAACAATAAGGTCGAATAAAGGGGATCATTCTTCAAAACCAAATCATTTGGGCATTTCATCAAACACATGAAAGTCATGAACTTAAACATGGGAATGGGTAAAGCATGTGATTGAAAACATAGTTACAATATTAAAACCATGAATTAGGGATTTAACATGAGGATTTTAATACTCAAATCATATAAGGGCTCATTCTATCTAAAAACACTTGTAACATTACTTGTAATCAAAATCAATAACAACTTCATGAAGTCAATTCATCATAAACATTTAAAAACTCATAATTTGATATGAAAAAGATGATTCTTGGACTTCATGGGTGAAAAGGGACCATGGATGAACATCACACATACCTTAAATCCTTAAGATTAAAAGAGAAACACAATCTTGATGCTTTTCTTGAAAGTTATTGGATTTGGGAACTTGATTTCTTGGTTTTCTTGAAGAGGAGGTAATTAAATTTGATGGAACTTGGAGATGATTAGAATTTCTTTGAGAGGAGAATTGGGGAAAATAGGCATATAATGCCATAACCAATGGTTTAATTCATATTTTTACAAATTGAATTGAGGGAAAAAGACAAAGTTTCTCTTCAGATATTTAAATTCGCAACTGAAATGTAGATTAAAGGCTCACCGCAATGCGGTGAAGGCTCTATCACTATAACCACCACTACGCGCCATTATCGCGGTAAGCTGCTAGAATCAAAATCAAAACACGACCCAAGCCTCATCCAAAAAATCTGAAACTTCCCCAATACATTCTCCTTACACCCCTAAACATGAATTAACTAAAAAACATACGTTTCTGGGTCGGGAAGACCAATTTAAAAATGCTCAAAGTTAAGAGGCCAAAAATATGACCAAGTCCCCAACACTTAGTAAAATTTTCAGGTTTTAAGCCTCTTATGCTTGAAACTAGGAGCTGAACTAAGCTAAGAATAATATGGGGTATTACAATATCTCCCCCTTAGGAACATTCATCCTCGAATGAGACTGATTAATACTAAAATACTGGGGAAACTTAAATCACATACTGTTACTGAAAAAATGATTACATGACTGAGCTTGAAACATGATACACGACTGAACTAAATTCGTGAAAGTATGCAAAGACATGAGAATGATTATTTAGCTAAAACTGAGGATGGAAAAGAGTTAATCTAAGAAGAACTGTTACTTTAAGATGATTCTGAACTTGCGGAGAAAAGATGAGGGTACTTGGTACGAATATCCGCTTCTTCTTCCCAAGTGGCTCTCTCAATAGACTGATTCCACCTAAGAACTTTGACCAAGGGAACTTTTTTGTTCCTCATTCTTCAGATCTGACGATCAAGGATCTCGACTGGGATTTCTTCGTAAGAAAGGCTATCCTGAACACTATGCTTTCTAAAGGAACTACAATAGTTGGGTCACCAATACACTTAATAAAGAACCATGGAACACTGGATGCACTGATGCCAAATCTACAGGCAGCTCAAGCTCATAGCTACCTTTCTAAAAAAACTCAAGATTCTGTAAGGGCTAACATATTAGGGACTGAGTTTCCCCTTCTTATAAAATATCTTCACTCTCCTAATAAGAGAGATTTTCAAATATACCAAATCCCCAACTTCAAACTCAAGATATCTCTTATGCACATCCATATAGGATATCTGCCAACTTTAGGTTGTCTTAACCCTCTTCCTAATTATCTGAAGCTTCTCCATTGCATCAAACACCGAATCTAGTCCTATCAAAAAAGCCTCACCAGCCTCAAACCAACCAATAGGAGGTCTACATCTCCTGCCATAGAGAGCCTCAAATGGATCCATCTAAATATTAGAGTGTGATAACTATTATTACAGGCAAACTCAATTAAAGGAAAGTGGTCATCCCAATTACCCTTAACGTTAAGAACACATGCCCTCAATATATCCTCTAGGGTTTAAATGGTTCTCTTTGCTGGACTGTCTATCTACGAATGGAAAGCTATACTGAGATGAACTTAGGTACTAAGATCCTTCTGAAAAGCTCTCCAAAAGTAAGAGGTAAACTGAGTACCTCTATCTAAAATGATATACAATGAGACTCCATGTAACCTAACCAACTCTTTAATATAGAGCTTGGAGTAATTGTTGACTGAATAAAAAGTATGAATTGGCAAGAAATAAGATGATTTGGTCATTCTGTCTACAATTACCCATAGTGAATTTGCTGATTATGCGAATGAAGCAAACCCATCACAAAATCCATGCTCACCTATTCCTACTTCCAAATAGGAATAAAGAACTCCTACATTATACCACTGGGCCTCTGGTGTTGAATCTTGACTTGTTGACAGTTAGAACACTTAGCTACAAACTCTATAATATCCCTCTTTATACCACTCTACCAATAGATTTCCCACAAATCATGGTACATCTTAGTAGCTCCTAGGTGTAAAGAGTAATGCACACCATGCGCTTCTGCCAAAATACGCTATCTCAAACCATCAACACACGACACACACATCCTACCCTGACATCGCAACACACAATCTCCCCCTTGGGAGAAAACCTCTATTCTCTGATCACTAAATAATTCTTTCAACTTAACTAAACTTGAATCCCTATCTTGCTTCTCCTTTACTTTAGCAACCAAAGAAGATTCTGAACTGTTCTGAACCCAAATACTATCTTCAGCTGAATCAACCAACCAAAAAAGTAATCTAGCAAGTTGATGAACTTCTCTAATGAACTTCCTCTTATCATTCTCAACATGAGCAACACTACCCAGAGACAATTTACTAAGGGCGTCTGCCACTACATTAGCCTTGCCTGGATGATATAAGATACTTATATCATAATCTTTCAACAATTATAACCATTTTCTTTGACTAAGATTAAAATATTTTACGAGAACACATACTGCAAACTTTTGTGATCCGTGAACACATCAATATGAACCCCATAAAGATAATGCCTCCAAATTTTCCAGGCTAAAATAACTGCTGCTAACTCAAGGTCATGGATAGGATAATTCTTTTCATGGGGTTTTGGGGTTTAAGCTGTCTAGAGGCATAGGCTATGAGCTTACCTCTCTGCATCAACACAAAAATAAGGCTAACTTTGGAAGCATCACAGTAAATAACAAATCCCTATGAATCATCTTGCAAAGTCAAAACTAGGGCTGTGGTAAGTCAAGTCTTCAACTCCTGAAAACTCTTTTCATAAGTATCTGACCACTGAAATTTGACTTTCTTCTGAGTCAATCGAAACATGGGAGATGGAATAGACAAAAACTCTTCAATAAACCATTTTTAATAGCCAGCCAAACCCAAGAAAATCTTGATATCTAATAGAGAGATGGGTATGGGCCAATTTCTCACTGCTTTAATATTTTAAGGTTCAACTCTAATGCCATCACTGGAAATAATATGGTCAAGAAAATCTATTGATCTTATCTAAAACTCACACTTACTAAAATTTGTGAATAACTGATAGGCTCTAAGAGTCTACAATACAATTCTGAGATGGTCTGCATGATCATTTTCACTATAAGAGTAGGCAAGAATATTATCTATAAAGACTATAACAAACATGTTCAAGTACTGCTTGAACACTCTGTTTATTAAGTCCATGAAACTTGCTGGGGTATTCGTTAGTCCAAAAGACATAACTATAAATTCAAAGTAACTATACCTAGTTCTGAAGGCTTTTTTTGGAATGTTACATTCTCTGACTCTGAGCTAATGATAGCCAGATCTAAGGTCTATCTTAGAGAAATTACTGGCACCCTAAAGTTGGTCGAACTAGTCATCAATCTTGGGGAGTGGATATTTATTCCTGATTATGACTTTGTTTAACTGATGATAATCGATGCATATTTTGAGAGAATCGTCTTTCTTACACATGCAAAGGACTGGAGTGCCCCATGGGGATACACTGGGCCTAATGACCCCTTTTCTAAGAGATCTTTCAACTTTTCTTTTAACTCTTTTAGATCTGCTAGAGCTATTTTGTAGGGCGGAATAAAGATAGGATAGGTATCTGGATGAAGATCTATTCCAAAGTTAATTTCCCTTTTAGGAGGGACTCCGAGAAGGTCTTCAGGGAATACATCTAGAAATTCTCTCACTACTAAAAATGACTCGAGATTGGGAGTCTCAAAATTAGAGTCTTCAAGAACAAGATGGTATATGCAGCCCTTAGATATCATTTTTCTTGCCTTAAGAGGTGATACAATTTGCCACCTAAGCACTGAAGTACTGCCCCTCTATTCAATAACTAGTTTATTAGGAAACTGAAACTAAATGACTCTATTTCTACAATCAACCGAGGCATAACATGAGTGGAGCCAATTTATACCAGAATGATATCAAAATCAGTAATCTCTAACTCCACAAAGTTAACTGAGGTGACTTTCTGGGATATTATGCCTAGATAGTTCCTGTATACCTACCTGGCTACAATGGAGACACCTATTGGAGTAGACACTGAGAAGGGTTCTACAAAAGATTTAGGACTGACACCAAAATTTAAAACTATATAAGGGGTTACAAAAGAAATTAAAGCCTTGAGATCTAACAAAGCATACACATGAAGATGAAAGACCTATAACATACCTGTAACCACATCAGGAGAACTTTTCTGATCCTATCGAGACTAAAGTGCATACAACCTATTCTGGATCTATCCACTGGTAGCACTAGAAGTAGCGCCCTGCTGAGTCGGGCGACCTATTGGAGATGATGACTGATTAGACAGACCCTATTGGCGCAAATATCTTTTTCTCTAAACAACTGCTCAATATTCCTTGATCTTGTGGCCTCTCTCACCATACCCAAAACGTATATCACTACTAGCTTTACGCTCACCCTGATGATTCCTACTATATTTTTTGCAAAGCATATTAGTATGACCACTATTCATACTACCTTGGGACTTAGAGCATGGCGCTCTATCCTGATTGACATTCCTAAACTTTGGCACTAGTGCACTAGCTGAAGATGAAACTAAGGTCGAGAATTTATGATAGAATTGAGAAAGGTTACCACCCTCTGACATTGGCTGAGAAAATTTAAAGCTACCTATTTTGGCCCTTTTATTCTCCCTCTCTCTGCTTAAGTTTCTATTCTTCAATCTGTTGAGCATGGATCATAAGCCTAGATATGTCCATCTCCTTAATCAACATGGAAGTTCTACACTTATTGACCACAGTATTAGACATACTAGAAATAAGCTTACTCATTCTAGACCTATTATCAGCCACCACTGAAAGAGCATACCTCGCTAAGTGAGTAAACATAAGTGAGTATTCAATCACACACATATTACCCTACTTTAAATTAATAAACTCTAGCACCTTAGCTTCCCTCAACTCAAAAGGAAAGAACCGATCTAAAAAGGTTGTGGCAAACTTCTCCCACTCTACAGCCCCTACCTCAGCACCCCTAACCTTCTTCCGCTTCTTATTCCAGGTGTGAGCTACATCTTGTAACTGGTAAGTAGCCAACTCTGCATTTTCACTCGAAGTGACACCTATCATATCCTTCACCTTCTAATCAATATCAAGAAACTCCTATAGATCCTCCTCAAACTTGGATCCTAAAAATAAAGGGGGATTCATTCAAGTAAAATCTTGAACCTTAGATGCAGTTGTATTTACCACTGGATTAGCTGGGGAAACAACCTGCTAATTATTCTAAGCATCTATTGAATGAGCTAAGGTAGTGAATAAAGCTATAAACTCAGCACGAGATACGTGCTCATTCAGGGGGTTTTCCTAAACAGGTAAAGGTGCGGGTTGATTTCCATTTCTTCTTTCGTTATTCTCTCTAGGAGGAATTTTTTGTAACAAAATAAATGCTGGATTATAAAAAGAGTTTAAATTGAGCTTATGCTTACTCGAACGACATGAATATTAAAAAAAGGGAAACTTTCACTAGAGCGTCTTATAGCCTCCTATCCATAAGTTGGCACACTTCACACCTATGTACAAGACTCTTCTGAATGCGTCTTTTCAGACTCTCTGAAACCTTAGGCTTTGATACCAAGTTTTGTCATGACTCGAGACTACCCCCTAGTCGCGATAATGGTGCTTACGGTGACAAGTAACAACAAGCTAACCCATGAACCGGTACCTGATATATGCATTGAGTAAACTAATAATAAATAACATATGCAGAAAAACAATTGATAATACCATAAGATTTTAAATACTAAAAATATAACTGAATTTACAAGTCTGAAAACATCTATGAAAATACTGAAATCCAACTGATAACACTAATAAGCTAATAGAGTGTCTAAAAAGACTCTAAAACTGACTGACTATGGATCTGATGGGACAAACCCTCAACTAAATCCTATTGACTAAAATAGAGAAATACTAAAATAACTAAATGAATGATAAACTTTTCCTCGAAAAATGAGGACTCACCACTACTACTGCTGTTGTAAGGCTGAAATATATAAGCATGGTCAAGGAAATGTACATCTGACCATATGATATAAGAAATCATAGCGCGAAGAAAGTATGCGGTCATTACTTTGAATGTACCTATATATGAGATGAGGTTAGGCTGAAATGCATAGGTTAACTGTGCATGAGATAATGACTAACTAAATTGCATGAAATAACTGAGTATGCATGCATGAAATAGCTGAGCCAAATGCATAAGATCTGTAAAATCTGAGAATACATGACCAAGCATATATTATTTCTGAGATAATCTATAAGCTAAAATACTGAATTCTGATAACTTAATAACTGGTAATCTGTATGCTTTGGTTAAGAAAACCTAAACTAAATTCTATACTTAATACTGAAATGAAAATGTGAAAGGTATCATCTAACCGAAATGACCGAATATAAACTAAGAAGGGTCTAACCTATAACCCCAATGTAATACCCGTGCTTTTTCTTACCTTGAAAATCATCTCAAGGATATTAGAACTAGATTTGAAATAAGAATTCAGTCTTATACACATGTTATTTCCATAATTTTCATTTCCTATCACGTGAAAAATTGAATAAGCTTTCCATCGATATATAATTCACCCAAATCCGACACTCGGACAAAGAGTTAGAGCCTTTTTAGTGAGACAGTACTTGACCTGAGCCTTCAACGCGTCGCGGAGATAGCTCAAATGGAAATTGTTAAATTCCAGTGTTGCTCCACGATACTGGCGTGTCGCGCCAAACTGGTCGTAGGCAAGGTGGCAACGCAATAGCTCCGCGTCGCGCCACTGTTCAGTTTCCCAATTATCAATTTCCAGTGACACGGCGCGATAATGCCACATCGTGCCAAGGGCCTAACTCGGGAAATTTTACTGAAAATTTAATGATGTGTCCAGGGTTAAAAGGGTCAACTTCCTACCCCTATATAATCCCTTTAACACATGATTGGGCCACTTTCCACCCAAAACATATTAGTTTCTCTCAAGTTTATCTCAAGAACAAACTAGGGTTTCTATTGGGGATTCAAATTCAAGAAGGTTTCACCATCATTCTTCACAAAATCATGATCTAAGGTATGCATAGTGTTCATTGATGGACTCCTTTCGTCCATGTAGTCCAAGAATCCTTTTTAACTACAAGTTATGGATTTTCTTCATGTTTACATGCTTTGTATGTTCTCTTTCGTATTGATAAATGAGAAATTGATTTCTATTCCATGATTTGATGATAAATTTCATGTGGGTTGAATAGTATAGATAAAGATTTATGAAATCTCATGACTAATACCTTGTATGATGGAATTGGAATTGAAGAATGATGTATAATTGTTGTATGATATGCTTTACATGTAGTATGCTTAAAATATGTTTGACTAAATGCCTAGATGAAGGAAAATTGTCTAACTAGCATGATATCATGAAATCCCCACGTATGTACAAGTTTATTCCTATTTCATGATAGATGAAATTCTCCTATCAAGGTAGTATGTATTATGATGATAGTAAAGTCTTCAAGTAAATCATGTTATGTCAGTCTCCTTCTATCGAGTCCTGGGAGTACTTGTACCCGAAATATTAGATGTGTGCCTAGATCCATGTCATGTTTTTCATGATCCTCTCAGTCAAGCTATGCACTCTTAGACTTCATAGTCTTATGACTCAGGAAAAATCTCTATGATCTGATGACTCAGTCATTTGTCAGATATCAGTAGTATTTTGTCTGCCATGAAAAATTCAGTAACTCAGTCCGTGCTTAGTTTAGTTCAGTAAATTATGTTCAGTGTCTATTCAGATGGAAGTAGAAATTAGCACCAAGTGAACCCAAGGATGAGAACTCACCTGTTATATGAGGACGTGATTCCTAGAAGCAATCTTTGTATTCCAAAACTATGTAGCTAGCATAGTTTGAGACATCGTAGCCTACTATATGAGGGTAGATGAGGTGACTTAACCTGCTATGTGAGGGTTCCTACCATTCTCTATAGAGTTACCTTTTATATGAGGGTAACTCACATGTTGTCCTTACCAGTGGCGTGGTATTGACACCCTTCCAATCAGGTCATAGATTGAACCCCAGCTCAGCTATTATAGTACCTTTGGGGCATGTCGATTAGATACTACTTCCCACAGTTTTATGTTACTAAATCAGGACTGTCAAATACAGTCAATCAATCTCAGTAATAAAACTCAGATATTTTTTAGATTTCAAGACTGTAAGATATAGTCAACTGAGATACAGTACAAAACTTAGATAGTTCCACCAGATTTAGGACTATCAGTTATAATCACCCATATTATCAATTATACTCAGATATAGTCACCTATGTTATAAGTTATACTCAGATACAATCATTCATGTTATCAGTCATGTCATGTTATTAGTATTCAGATTTAGTAATCACGATATCACGTTGTCGGTTATAGTTACGTATTTATACATGTATTCTCACGTTTATGTTAGACAATCAGTTAACATTATTTATGCATGCAAACCCTTGCATATAGCCTACCTCACATGTATACTCGGTACATATGTACTGACACATTCGCACTATGGTTTTTTCTTTCTATGTTACACCATAGGTTCAGAGACACGAGTTCCAGATCAACAGTAGATTCCAGATTCAGCAGTCAGAGTAGAAGTGATTCCTCATCCTTTGAGGACATAATGATTTTTTTATTATCTCACTGATTAGTTAAAGTTATTTGGGGACATATTCTATCAATTCCTTATTCAGTTCTTTCAGACAGTAGAGGCTTTTAGACTAGATGTAGACCAGATGCAGACTAGATACAGACTATTGTGTTTTAGACTTTAGTTTTGTTTTGGGTATTCTATTACCCCACACAGATGTTACGTTATTCAGTTATGTTTATGATCGAACCTTATGGCCTTTCAGTGCATATTTCTGCATTATTATGTTAGCTTATGCAGTATATAGGTACAGATATCAGTCATGGGTTAGCTTATGATCCTTCGAGGTCATGAGCACCGTGTAGCATTCCGGTTCAGTGAATTGGGTCGTTACACCTAGTTGGAATGGTGTCAGTACCATGCCATGGGTACTAACACATGGCTGTGTGGATCCACTAATCTAATGTCCCAAAGGACCAGGTTGTGTAGAGCTTCCTTGTCTTTTGTTACTCTTTATATAGCAGTTGATTTCGGAATCAGTCCCAAAATTCTATCAGAGCCCTTCTTAGTCTCTACCTCAGTGGGTAAAACTATCATAGCTAGGCGAGTATACAGGAACTGCCTGGTTATGATATTTTAGAAAGTTACTTTAGCAGACTTAGTTGAATTAGAGATGATTGATTTTGATATCAATCTCGGCATGGATTGGCTTTATTCCTGCTATGTCACAGTCGACTACAAAAATAGAACAGTTCAGTTTCAATTCCTGAATGAACTTGTCCTAGAGTGGAAGGGTAGTGTATCTTCTTTTAGGGGTCAACTTATTTCCTACCTTCGGGCAAGGAAAATAATATCTAAGGGGTGTGCTTATCATCTAGTTCATGTTAGAGATTCCAGTTTTGAGGCTCTCAATCTCGAATCAGTCCCAGTAGTGAATGAATATTTAGATGTCTTTCTCAAAGATCTTCCAGGAATTCCTTTCAAAAGGGAAATAGACTTTGGTATTGATCTTTTTTTAGACACTCAGCCTATCTATATTCCGCCATATAGAATGGCACCAGCAGAACTCAAGGAACTGAAAAAAAGTTGAAGGATCTCCTAGATAAGGGATTCATCAAACCCAGAATTTCCCCGTGGGGCACACCAATCTTAGTCATGCACAAGAAAGACGGTTCTCTCAAAATTTGTATAGATTACTATCAACTCAATAAGGTTACGGTCAAGAACAAGTATCCTCTTCCTAGAATCGATGACTTGTTTGACCAACTTCAGGGTGCCAGTTATTTCTATAAGATAGACTTCAGATCCGGCTATCATCAGCTCAGAGTTAGAGAATGTGACATCCCAAAGATAGCTTTTCATATGCGGTATAGTCACTTTGAATTTCTAGTCATGTCATTTGGTATTACCAATGCCCCATCCGTTTTCATGGACTTGATGAACCGCGTGTTCAAGCAGTACTTGGACATGTTCGTCATAGTCTTTATAGATGATATTCTGGTCTATTCCTGCACTGAGCGAGATCATGCAGACCTTCTCAGAATAGTACTCCAGACTCTCAGAAATCATCAGTTATTCGCTAAATTCATTAAGTGCAAATTTTGGCTAAGATCAATAGCATTCCTTGGCCATATTATTTTTGGTGATGGCATTAGAGTAGATCCTCAAAATACCAAAGTAGTAAGAAGCTGGCCTCGCCCTATTTCTCCATCAGATAATAGGATTTTTTTGGGTTTGGCTAGCTATTACAGACGGTTTGTTGAAGGATTTTCATCTATTGTATCCCCTATGTCCAAATTGACTCAAAAGAAAGTCAAGTTCTAGTGGTCAGATCCTTGCGAGAAGAGTTTTCAAGAATTGCAGACTCAACTCACCTCAGCTCCATTCTTAGCTCTTCCAGATGGTTCAGATGGTTTTGTAGTTTATTGTGATGCATCTAGAGTGGGTTTAGGTTGTGTCCTTATGCAGCATGGTAAGGTCATAGCCTACGCCCCCAGATAGCTTAAACCCCATGAGAAGAATTATCCTACTCATGTCCTTGAGTTAGTAGCTATAGTATTTACCTTAAATATTTGGAGGTAGTATCTCTACAGAGTTCATGTAGATGTCTTCACAAATCATAAGAGCCTTCAGTATGTCTTTTCTCAAAAGGATCTCAATTTTCATCAAAGAAGGTGGTTAAAGATCTTAAAAGATTATGACATGAGTGTTCTCTATCATCCAGGCAAGGCCAACGTAGTGGCCGACGCTCTCAGTAGACTGTCCATGGGTAGTATTTCTCATATTGATGATAGTAAGAAGAAGTTAGTTCAAGAAGTACACCAGCTTGCCAGACTAGGCGTTTGCTTAGTCGATTCTTCAGAGGGTGGTGTATGTGTTCAGAGTAGTTCAGAATCATCTCTACTTTCCTAGGTGAAAGAAAATCAAGATAAGGATCCTAGTCTTGTCAGGCTAAAAGAGTCAGTTCAGAATCAAAAAATAGAGGTTTTCTCCCAAGGGGGAGATGGCGTCCTCCATTGTCAGGGTCTTCTATGTGTTCTAGGTGTAGATGACATAAGGCAGCAAATTCTTGCAGAAGCGCATGGTGCACGCTACACTATTCATCCAGGGGCCACAAAGATGTACCGCGACTTGCGGGAAATCTATTGGTGGAGTGGGATAAAAAGAGATGTTACAGAGTTTGTGGCTAAGTGCTTTACATATCAGCAAGTTAAGATAGAGCATCAGAAGCCTAGTGGTCCTATGCAGGAGTTCAATATTCCTACTTAGAAGTGGGAAGTTGTGAACATGGACTTTGTGATGGGTTTACCTCAAACTCATCGTCAGCACGATTCAGTTTGGGTCATTGTAGATAGAATTACCAAATTATCTAATTTTCTTCTAGTTCATACCTCTTATTTAGATGAGGATTATGCCAAGATCTACATTAAGGAGCTGGTCAGATTGTACGGTGTTCCGTTGACTATTATCTCAGACAGAAGTACCCAGTTTACCTTTCATTTTTGGAAAGCATTCTAAAAGGGTCTTGGTACCCAAGTTTATCTTAGTATAACCTTTTATCCTTAGATGGATGGTCAAGTAGAAAAGACCATTCAGACATTAGAAGATATTCTAAGGGCATGCACAATTGATTTTAAGGGAAGTTGGGATGACCACTTGCCTTTGATTGAGTTTGCATACAATAACAACTATCATTCCAGTATTCAGATAGCTCCATTTGAAGCTCTCTATGGTAGGAGATAAAGATCTCTGATTGGTTGGTTCAAAGTTAGTGAGGCCTCAGTCATAGGTCCCGACTTAGTATTCGATGCCTTAGAGAAAGTTTAGCTAATTAGAGAAAGAATTTGGGTTGCTCAGAGCCAACAGAAGTCTTATGCAGATGTTTGTAGAAAGGATCTTGAGTTTGAGATTGGTGATCATGTCTACCTTAAAATCTCTCCTATGAAGGGAGTGAAGAGATTCAAAAAGAAGGGAAAGCTCATTCCCTGATATATTAGTCCCTTCAAGATCTAGCCTCAGTTTATCTAGTCTTTCATGTCTCTTTGATCAAGAAGTATATAGGTGACCCATTAGTCGTAGTCCCTATTCAGAGAATTGATGTTCAGAATAGCCTCTCTTATGAAGAGATTCCAGTTGAAATCCTAGACTATCATAGTCGTAGATTGAGGAACAAAGAAGTCCCTCTGGTTAAAGTTCTTTGGCAAAAGCAGTCCGTCGAGGGGGCTACTTGGGAATTAGAAGTAGATATGCGTACCAAGTATCTTCACCTCTCCCACCAACTTAGATCAAGATCAAGGTAATAGTTCTCCTTAAGCTTACTCAGCTTCATGATTAGTGTACATCACTAACTTAGTATTCAGTCTCATGCTCATGTTCCCATGATAAGCTTGGTATCATGTACCACCACATATTTAGTCATGCACTCATATATTAGTTTAGTTATATATTTATGTATCAGACATGCATTCTCATTGTGAGAAAACTTATTTCTTTAGAACTTTCAGTTATGCATTTATGAATCAGTTACGCATGCATCAGATATGCATGTTCAGTATGTTATGTTCAGCTTGTCAGTCATGTCTGTCATGATATCATGTTCCAGTTATTCATGTTCATTTTATTTTTTCCCCTCTCATTCAGTCTCATTTGAGGACAAATGTTCTTAAGGGAGAGATATTGTAATACCCGTGCTTTTTCTTAGCTTGAAAATCATCTCAAGTATGTTAGAACTTTCTTTGAAATAATAATTCATTCTTATACACGTGGTATTTCCATAATTTTTACTTCCTATCATGTGGGAAATTGAATAAGCTTTTCATCGATATATAATTCACCCAAATCTGACACCCGGGCAAAGAGTTAGAGCCTTTTTAGTGAGACGGTGTTTGACTTGAGCCTTCAACGCGTCGTGGAGATAGCTCAAATGGAAATTGTCAAATTCCAGTGTTGCTCCGCGATACTAGTGCATCGCACCAAACTTCCAGGTCGTAGACAAGGTGGCGAAGTGATAGCTCCACCTCGCGCCACCGTTCAGTTTCCCAATTATCAATTTCTAGTGACACGGCGCGATAACGCCGTGTCGCGCCAAGGGCCCAACTAGGGAAATTTTACTAAAAATTCAATGACATGTCCAGGGTTAAAAGGGTCAACTTCCTACCCCTATAGAATCCCTTTAACACGTGATTCAGCCACTTTTCACCCAAAACATATTAGTTTCTCTCAAGTTTATCTCAAGAACAAACTAGGGTTTCTATTGGGGATTTAAATTCAAGAAGGTTTCACCATAAATCTTAACAAAATCACGATCTAAGGTATGCATACTGTTCATTCATGAACTCCTTTAATCCATGAAGTCCAAGAATCCTTTATAACTACAAGTTATGGATTTTCTTCATGTGTTCATGCTTTGTATATTCTCTTTCATGTTGATAAATGAGGAATTGATTTCTATTACATGGTTTGATGATAAATTCCATGTGGGTTGATTAGTATAGATAAATATTTATGAAATCTCATGACTAAAACCTTGTATGATGGAATTGGAATTGAAGCATGATGTATAATTGTTGTATGATGTGCTTTACATGTACTATGCCTATAATATGTTTGATTAAATGCCTAGATGAAGGAAAATTGCCTAACTAGCATGATATCATGAAATCCCCACGTATGTACAAGTTTATGCCTATTTTATGTTTGATGAAATGCTCCTATAAAGGTAGTATGTATTATGATGATAATAAAGTCTTCAAGTAAATCATGTTATGTCGGTCTCCTTCTATCGAGTCCTGGCGGTACTTGTACCCGAAATCTTAGCTATGTGCCTAGATACATGTCATGTTTTTCATGATACTCTCAGTCAAGCCATGCACTCTTAGACTTCAGATATTCTTATGACTCAGGAAAAATCTTCGTGATCTCATGACTCAGTCAGTTGTCAGATATCAGTAGTATTTTGTCAGCCACGGAAAATTTAGTAACTCAATCCATGCTCAGTTTAGTTCAGTAAATCATGTTCAGTGTCTATTCAGATAGGAGTAGGAATTAGCACTGAGTGAAGCCAAGGATGGGAACTCACCTGTTATATGAGGGTGTGATTCCTAGAAGCAATCCTTGCATTCCAGAATTATATAGCCAGCATAGGCTGAGACATCATAGCTTGCTATATGAGGGTAGATGAGGTGGCTTAACCTGCTATGTGAGGGTTACCACCGTTCTCGATAGAGTTACCTATTATATGAGGGTTACTCATATGTTTTCCTTACCAGTGGTGCGGTATTGACACCCTTCCAATTAGGGCATAGATTGGACCCCAGCTCAGCTATTATAGCACCTTTGGGGCATGTCAGTTAGATACTACTTCCCACAGTTTCATGTTACAGAATCAGGATTGTCAGATACAGTCAATCAGTCTTAGTAATAGAACTTAGATAGTTCTTCAGATTTCAGGACTGTGAAATACAGTCAACTCAGATATAGTACGAAACTCAGATAGTTCCACCAGATTCAAGACTATCAGTTACAGTCACCCATGTTATCAGTTATACTCAGATACAGTCATTCATATTATCAGTCATGTCATGTTATTAGTATTCAGATTCAGTAATCACAATATCACGTTGTCAGTTATAGTTACATATTTATACATGTATTCTCACGTTCATATTAGACAGTCAGTTAGCATTATTCATGCATGCAAACCCTTGCATATAGCCTTCCTCACATGTATACTCAATACATATGTACTGATACATTCACACTATGGTGCTTTATTTTTATGTTACACCATAGGTTCAGAGACACGAGTTTCAGATCAGTAGTAGATTCCAGATTCAGCATTTAGAGTAGAAGTGAGTCCTCATCCTTCGAGGACAATATGATTTTTTTATTGTCTCATTGATTAGCTTATTAGTTGGAGTTAGTTGGGGACATGTACCATAAACTCCTTATTCAAATCTTTCAGACAGTAGAGGCTTTTAGACTAGATATAGACTAGATGTAGACTAGATGAAGACTAGATACAAACTATCATGTTTTAGACTTCAGTTTTGTTTTGGGTATTCTATTACCCTACGCAGATATTATGTTATTAAGTTATGTTCATGATCGAACCTTATGGCCTTTCAGTTCATGTTTTCCACATTATTATGTTATCTTATGTAATATATAGGTACATATATTAGTCATGGGTTAGCTTGTGGTCCTTCGGGGTCATGAGCACCGTGTAGCATTTTTGTTCAGCGAATCAGGTCGTTACACCCAATTGAAATGGTGCCAGTACCATGCCATGGGTACTAACACATAGCTGTGTGGATCCACTAATCTAATGTCCCAAAGAACCAGTTTGTTAAGCCTAAACTGACGAGTGACCCTGAGAGAAAGTCAAGCCTAAACTAATGGGTGACTCCTCAATGAAAGTCAAGCTTAAACTAATGGGTGACTCCTCATATCCTACGTTGGCTACGTAGTTCTGGAATATAGGGACCACTACTAATGACTCTTCCTAACTGATGGGGAAGTCATCATCCCTGTATTCACTCGGTGCTAAATCCTACTCCCAACTGAACTGACACTAATTACTGGACTGAACTAAGTTTAACTAAGCAAATAACTGATTATGATAGCTAACTAAATGACAATGTTCATGGTTTATCTAAAACTATTCTAAAGATACTAAAATTATGTAAACAGCTAAGTATCGGGTGTTCATAACCCTCCAACACTGAATGGAAATAACCATAAGGATGTATAAAAACTTTGAAACTATAATAGGGGATCATTGTTCAAAACCTAATCATTTAGACATTTCATCAAACACATGAAAGTCATGAACTTAAAAATGGGAATAGGTAAGGCATGTGATTGAAAACGTAGTTACAATACTAAAACCATGAATTAGGGATTTAACATGAGGATTTCAATACTCAAATCATATAAGTACTCATTCCATCGAAAAAAACTTGTAACATAACTTGCAATCAATATCAATAACAACTTCATGGAGACAGTTTATCATAAACATGTAAAAACTCATAATTTGATATCAAAAAGAGTATTCTTGAACTCAATGGGTGAAAAGGGCCCATGGATGAACATCACACATACCTTACATCCATAAGCTTGAAAGAGAAACACAATCTTGATGCTTTTCTTGAAAGTTCTTGGATTTGGGAACTTAATTTCTTGGTTTTCTAGAAGAGGAGGTAATTGAATTTGATGAACTTGGGGGATGATTAGGGTTTCTTTGAGAGGAGAATTTGAGGGAATATAATATCCTAACCAACGCTTTAATTCATGTTTTTACGAATTGGATTCCAGGGAAAAGACAAAATTAATCCTCAGATACTTAAATTCGTAATTGGAATGAGGATTAAAGGCCACTGAGATGCGGTAAAGGCTCCATCACTATAACCACCTTGATGCGCCACTATTGCAGTGAGCTGCTGGAATCGAAATCCAAACACGACCCAATCCTCATCCAAAAAATATGAAACTTCCCCAAGACATATTCCTTACACCCCTGAACATAAATTAACTTAAAAACCAATGTCTCAAAATTGGGAAGACCAATTTAAAAATCCTCAAAATTAAGAGGCTAAAAATATGACTAAGTGCCCAACACTCAGTGAAATTTTCAGGTTTTGAGCCTCTTATGCTTACAACTAGGAGCTGAACTAAGCTAATAAAATATGGGGTATTACACAAATATAGTAACCCAATAAAGGTTGGGGTCAAATCCCAAGAGAATACGTGGAGCTGTGAATCTCTACTACCACAGTCAATGGGAAGAACTGGAAAAGTAAATAGAGGGTTTTTAGTGACAATATCGAACAAGTAACTAATATCAATTCTAGTTGTAATTCAGTAGTAGACGAACACTAGGGTTATGTTCCCCCTGGATTTTAACTCAATAAGCTTCTTGTGCTCAATCCAACTATAAAACTACTTTGCATGTATAGTATGATAAGATAGGTATCACCAACTGCCTCTCGACACCATTAGGTAAATTTCACTCATCTCCTCTTAGTATCAGAGTGTCGCCTTACTAACCCTTACCTTAGACCCTAGTTATAACTATTTCCTCCTGATCTTAAGTTGATTAGATAGGAATTAACTGGCTTGTAAATATAGTACAAGTTAGCTTATTTTAACAATTAACCCCAAATCACCATTATGATTTTCTTTTCCCAATCTCTACCTCTCTCTTAGGTTCATAGTGAATACAAGTAGGATCCTAACGTGTGCACCTATTAAGAAATTAATTAAATTAAAGGAAACCCCAATACATATCGTAATAATACTCTAGAAAGATTAAATATTTCCCCTACTTTGTTATGTAGCTAGAGTTCCCACAACCCTAGCTAGGGGAGATTAACCGCTCATGTTGTGTAACGATCAAAGGAATTCATATTGTAAAACATTAAATAATCACACAATAATCAACAACTGAAAATCCCAAAGCTTTAACTTAATTAACAACCAAAATCAATACAAAAAATAATTCTAAGACCAAAGACGGATCTCAGAATCAGAATATATGTTTTTGATTATAAAGAGTGTGTAAAATTAATATAAAATGTCATTAGGGTATATATAGAATACATGGAAACCCTAAAAGTCAAATCCCATATGAAAAAGGAAAATTAAAGTTTGTGGCTACTTAGTAAGTTAACATGTGGACCGTATGTTGAACATATGATCTGTATGTTGGACTTAGTATGTTGACACCCTTAAGTCTGGATCTTTAACTCTCTGTATTTTTGTCTTTTGTATATACTAAGTCAACATACGAATCATATGTTGAACATACTGACCGTATGTTGGCTTAATATGTTGATGATCTTTCTTTTTCCTGTAGCTTAGTCTCTGGACTCTCAGTTTCTCAACATACTTTGCCCACAGACACTAAGTATGCAACACTACGCCCAAAGTTGACTTAGTATGTACTTAAAAATTTCACTTTTATTCTTTTTTTCTTCAGAATTGCATCCAAAACCTAGTTTCTTGCAAAACATATCTAAAACACATCATATCTAACAAAACACCCTAAGAAACTTGCATATATTCATAGTTTTAAGCGTAGA
>NC_061113.1:48497037-48510378 GCF_002878395.1 Capsicum annuum | reverse complement strand
GTAGAAAGTGCTATATTTCTATGACACATCAAAACCCTCAAATTAGAACTTTTACATGTCCTCAGGCAACACAACACAATAAAACAAAACAAAACAAAATACAATGCTTAACTAGGAGAATCTAAGTTATCCAACGCAGTCCGTCAGCACTTTAATCTCAAACCCCCATACCCTCTCCTATTTCAACCTTTCAAAACCAACTGTGTATAAACATAAAGCACATCAATGTGACACAATGGGATAATGGTATGGCATTACATTAGAAATAGACAATCATACATGCATATACAAGTTACATTACCCAAAATAAGTAAGCAACTAGCAATATGACTCATGTGCCCCCACAACGAAGAAGACCCACTCACTCATATGAAATAATGCATTTCAATGCAGGAATAGTAAAGACACACTCACACTCACAAGATTAGTTCCAATCAATGTGTATCAAATACCATATGCTTTACCTTATTTCTTTACTTTAATTTTCAAAAAGACAAGTTAGGATCACTATAGGACTTTACTCGACTTGTAACATAGACTTGGGGGATGGTATGATACATAGAGACATATCAAGTGAATAAACCTCCTTGGCACTACAACCACTTTTGGGGTCCATACTTTAACCTATTTTCTTTTTATTTCTCCCTAACTTGTATTTTTATTGCATATTAAGGTTGGGTGCGGTCTTTATTAGTTCTTTTTCACTTTTTAACAATTTTTCTTTTCTACTACATTCATCCCTACTATTTTTTCTCTCATTTTATGATTCTACATACCTACTTTACATCACACACCCCTATGATAGCCACCCTCAACTTAAGTAATTTTCTTGAGTTGAGGTGTACAATGTCCAAGGAGGAATGGGCCAAAATAGGTTATTGCAATACACATTGGAAGGTGAAAGGTAAAACAAGAAAAACATGATATAAGGCTCAAACATAGGGATCAAGGGATACAATTCACACATGGATGGTTATTTAGGCTAAAATGGACTAACATAAAAAACGAAATATGAATCTTTCATAACCAACTATCCTATAATATATGCAAGACTAACTGGGTAAGTTCTAGATTAACACATGAAGGGAACTAAGTAGCATCTCACATATAGAGAATAAATTCAGTATTACAAGCTACTACCTATTTGATTCATGCAATTTTTAGAAAATAATTATCATGTCCCTAATACTAATGCCATAACAAGATCCATAATTCTCACACATATATATATTCATAGTTCTAAAACAAAATTTTGGAAAGGTATCATTTTTCTCAAAACTCAATCAAAAACATAACAATTACCCCAAATACTTAAAAACTTCCTAATTTAATTAAAATGCATTACAATACAAAACAAAACACAACACGACATAAATTTTAACCTAGACATACTGGTTCTACAACCATATCAAACACTTAGGCCTTGGAACTTAGAAAATTCCCTTAGTTGAAGTTTTTGGACTAGGTACAACTCTAGGGTATTAGTCGTACCCGTGGATATGACTTAGTGGCCCCTCACTCATATTCTATATAGTGTGGTAAGAGTTACACACTATCCAAAATATGATTTAGCCTTTCCATAGTCGCATCTTAGGGTACGGGTCGTATACTACCTAGTTGTATGGAGTGTTGGTCTTGATCTAATGGACACTATCTTGGGTACAATTCAGGATACAGTTTAGGGTACTATTTGTACCCTAAGATACAAGTATTGTATGTATAGTTTTACCTTTGGAAGTGTAGCGGTTCATGGTGATGCCTAGGGTATGAGTTAGGGTAAAACTCATACCCTAGGGTATGGTTTAGTCAAGTGAGTCGTACCCTTCTAGGAGGCATTTTTATCTTTTAAGCTAAGGGCTTTATGGATATTCCACCCCCACCCTAATAAATTAAGTCTTCTCACTATATAGCATATTGTGGCCTCATAAAACACTTATTTGGTGGATGAATCATTCCAAAACACTCTTCAATACTTCACTACCAAGATTGAAGCTAGGGTTTCAAAGGGTGATTATCTAATAGCAAGAAGGGATCAAGTTCTTCTGTGAATCATTTTGTATTAAGAAATGTTACTCTTTCACTTATTTTAATTAAAATATCATGTGTTTTAAACATAAATCATGACTTATACCTGATGACTTTGAAATTAAAAGTTAAGGGTTTTGATTCCTATTGTTGAGTAATGTTTTCTCTTTCTTAGACTTGTGTTTATACTTGATTTTGGTGATGATTTGCACATGTGGGTACTTGTTGTTTGTGGTTTAAGAAGTGGGTCATGAGTAACCCTAAGATTAATAATTCCTACTTTGATTTTGGCCTTGGTAAAGGCATGCCCACAAGGTGTTTGTGAAAATGTCTAAGAGAAATATCTAGTCACATGTTAATGATTTTTTGAACTAGGGCAATGGTCTAATAAGTATGAGTGGTTGGTAGTGGTATTGTAAAGATCTTGTTAGCCATGTAATTAGCTAATTTATGACCTTTATGGTTTGATGGCTAAAAAGGTTAAAGTCCCTAAACAAGAACATGAATATGTTTGAATTAAAGAGTGATATAAGAATTCAAATGAAGAATGAATGGTTGTGTAAGGGTCTTGAAGACCACAATTTGACTGGAATGATATTTAAAACTAATGTATTCTCTTATTGAAGTCATTGTTGATATATGATTTATGAAGAACTTGTGGTTATGTATGATGTTGAATTGTGGCCTTGATAGCTTAGAATAGTTAAATAGGTTAAAGTCCCCAAATATTAATGGTGTGATGAGAATGCATGGACAAAGGGTTAGAGTCCTAATATCGATGAGTAATGGGTGTGATGGCTTATCATTAGAGTTAACATGCATAATGAAATGGCTTATGGTTAGAGTCCACATGCGTGATAAAATGGCTTGTGGTTAGAATCCACATGCATAATGAACTGGCTTGTGGTAAAAGTCCACATGTGTGATGAAATGGCTTGTGGTTAGAGTCTACTTGCTTAATAATATGTCTTGAGGTTAGAGTTCTCTTGCTCTATATAACCTAAATGGTGTATAGTTAGAGTCCTCCACTTTATGGTCCATGTTTGAGTGCTTTGAAATGCATGCTAAGGCATTGTTATCTTTTGAAACCTAATGTATACATATGTATTTACATGTCTATGTGTATAAATATGGTGGATTATGATGGTTTGACTTAGTATTAAATAATAACACTATTTTATCCTTACCCTTGAGTTACATGCTAGCACTCTAACCACTAATCATTATCGGACACTATGTTCCTATATGACACAGGGTCCGAAGCATCTTCTCCTCTTTCTGTATAGTGATCAGGTGTTTGGATGATTCAAGTGTTGACATAGAAGTGGTGAACTTCCATCTTTCAAAAGGAACACATTTCATAGTTGTCTTAGGTTATGTCATAGACTTATTTTGGGCTTGGACTTGGCTATTGTCAGGGGTTTGTCCCAACATATTACTGAATCTAGATTTATAGAGGCTTGTGGATAACTATGGACTTGGGTAGATTAGATGTTGAATATTGATATTAATGAATGGCTAGACTTTCTTAAGTTATGAATGTTAGTTTTGTTCCCGATATCTTATTATGTATTTAGAGTTTATTCGACGCTTGTGGATTGATGTATTGGTTAGGTGGGGTTAACGGGGCGATCTCTGATCCTTGTTAAGCTTGAGATACCCATAAGATAAGTCCCAATTTTAGGTCGTATCAAGTTGGTATCAGAGACAGCCTCATGGTCAGTTGGATATCCACAAAGCTGTGTCAGGTAGAGTCTCTTTTATAGGTGTGTAGTGCGCCACACTTCTAAGAGAGAGGCTATAAGGCATTTAGGAATGTTTCACCTTTTTGTTGTCTTATTTTGAGCTATAGAGTTCAAAGTCTTGGATCCTTCTAATTTCTATTTGATCATATTTTAGATCATGCCTCTAAGGAGATTTGATACTCCAAAAAACTTCTCTGTCTTGACTGAGGGTCCTATGGATAGAGCTCATCTAACTTTTAAGGTCTAGACCTGGGTTAGGGCTATGATATCTAACCATACTTATGGGGTTTCATTGGGCCTCACTAACCCTGCTTATGAGAGTAACAGTCCTACTTAGTCACCTCAAAGGGATGCTACTAATGCTAATTTCATCACTCTATTAATCTATTGACTCAAGTGGTAGCTTTTTAATCAGAGTTTGGTGGTCCAACTATCGTATCTTCTGAGGCCATAAGGGTTGGCAAATTTATGAGCTTACACCCTTCTATATTTATAAGTGCAAAGGTAAAAGAAGATGCTTAAAGTTTCATTGATAAAATAGAGAATATCTTCCAGATTATGCATGCTTCAGAGGTTGAGGATTTCGAGTTTGCTTCCTACCAATTGAAAGATAAAGCGTACCAATAGTACGAACGATGGGAACTATCAAGAGGTGTGGATGTTAGTCCTGCCGTTTGGGCAGACTTTTCTGAGGCCTTCTTTGACCGCTTCTTTCCTCAAGAGTTGAGGGAAGCGAAAAAAGAACAGTTTGTGTACTTGAAGCAAGGGAGGATGTCTGTCGGGAAGTATGCCTTGAAATTTCATCAGTTGTCTAGGTACACTATTGGTATAGTTTCTAGCATAAGGGATAGAATGTGTAAGTTTGGTTCTGGACTATCCTATGAGTTGGTACTTAAGAGCAAGGCAACTTTGTTGATCAAACACATGGACATCTATCGGTTTGTTATGTATATGAAATAAGTGGAGAAATATAAAAAAAATAGGTTGAGTTCAGTGAAAGGCAAGTGAAAAAATTTAGGCCTTCTAAGCAAAGTTGTAGATATGGTGGCAAGTGGCCAACAAAGATGTGAGGGAGTTTGGGTTCTTTCTCCGCAGCTAGTGCTCCTTACCTGAAGCCATCGAGTGATTGTCAATCTCAGTTTGATGGTGGGTTCTGAGAATAGGGTACCTAATTTTGGCTATTGGGGCTCAATCGGCTCCAACCCATCTTCCTTGCAGGTTTTATGGTCAGCATCATCATGGTCAGTGTGAGAAGAGGTGGAATATATGCTTTAAATATGGTTAGATTGGGCACATGCAGTGAGAGTGCCCCTCTCTGGTGGATTCTTGGGCCAAAAACATCCCTATTACTATAAAAATGCACGGCCCCTCTCGAGTATGTTGAGACTTTTCTCCCATGACGTGTATTGTTTGATTGATACGGGGTCCACTCTTTCTTATGTGACCTCATTTGTGGCCGTGCATTTTTGTTTTGTTCCTGAATATTTGTCAACTCATTTTTTTCTACCTTAATAGGAGACTCTATGGTTGTTGAAAAAGTCTATAGGGGTTTTGTGGTATCGGTTAGTGGTAAAGAAACTCTGGTAGACTTGATAAAGTTAGAAATGGTTGATTTTAATATTATTCTGGGATGGATTGGTTATATTTGTGCTATGCTTCCTTATATTTCCAAACCCATAAGGTTATGTTTAAATTTTCTAAATGAGCCGGTTATTGTATGGTAAGAGGGTTCTTTAGTGCCTAAGGGGAGGTTCATATCTTATCTTAGAGCCCGAAAGTTGATTTCTAAGGGGTGTTTGTATCATGTGGTCCAAGTTAAAGATTCTAACTCAGAAGGTCCTTCTCTAGAATTTGTTCCTATTGTTAATGAGTGTCTCGAGGTCTTTTCCATTGACCTTCCCAATTGGAAAATTGATTTTGGGATTGATCTTGTTTCGGACACTTGTCAATTTCTATTCCTTCTTATAGAATAGCTTCGGCTGAGTTGAAGGATCTTAAGAAGAAATTGAAGGATCTTTTAGATAAAGGTTTTATGCACCCTAGTGTGTCTCCTTGGGGTGATCCCGTATTGTTTGTGCGCAAGAAGGGTGGTTCCCTTCGTGTGTGCATCGATTATCGTTAGTTGAACAAAGTGACCATAAATAATAAGTATCTTCTTCCTAGGATCAATAATTTGGTTGATCAGCTTCAAGGTACAGAGTATTTCTCTAAGATTAATCTTAATTGGGGTATCATCACCTTAAGATTAGAGAAGTGGATATCCCTAAGACCGCCTTTAGAACCTAGTATGGTCACTATGAGTTCCTAGTCATGGCTTTTGGATTGACCAATTCGATGGTGACATTCATGGATTTGATGAATATGGTCTTTTATCTATTTTTGGATTTGTTTGTCATTGTCTTCATTGACAACATCTTGGTCTATTCTAAGAATGAGGCAAATCATGTCGATCACCTTCGTTCCATGTTACAAACATTGTAGGATCATCGTTTGTATGTCAAGTTCTCTAAGTGTGAGTTTTGTTGAAGGTTGTGACATTTCTTGGTCATTTTATCTCTAGTGAAGGGGTCATGGTAGACATACAAAAGTTTGCGGTGGTTAAGAAATGGCCTATACCCGCGACTCCAATTGATATTCGGAGCTTCTTAGGTCTAGCCGATTACTATAGGATATTTGTGGAGAGTTTTTCGATGATAGCTGCCCCATTGACTAAGTTCATCCAGAAGAAGGTCAAGTTCTTATGGTCGGATACATATGAGGGTAGTTTTGAAAAGTTGATGGATAAATTGACCTCGACTCTAGTTTTGACCTTGCCTGAGGGTAACAATGGTTTTTAGTGTATTGTAATGCTTCTTGTATTGGGCTTAGTTGTGTGTTGATGCAGTATGATAGGGTGGTGGCCTATGCTTCTAGGTAATTGAAGGTTCATAAGAAGAACTACCTTACTCATGAATTGGAATTATTAACGGTGGTATTTGCATTGAGGATTTGGAATCACTATCTCTATGGGTTCATGTGGACATATTTTTCGTTCATAAGAGCCTTTAGTATGTTTTTACTCAAAAGGAGTTGAATCTCAGAAAAAAATGGCTCGAGTTGTTGAAGGACTATGACATGAGTCTCCATTACCATCTAGGTAAAGCTAACATTGTTGTTGATGCTCTTAGCAGGTTATCCATGGAGAGTTTGGCTCATGTTAATGAGGATAAGTGAGAGTTGGTGAAGAATATTCGCCAATTGGCTAGTCTTGGAGTTTATCTCTTAGACTTGGAGGATGGTGATGTATTCGTGCATCTCATATCACAGGTGTCTCTTGTGGTTTAGATAAAGGAAAAGCAAATGTTGGATCCCGGCTTGGTAAAGATTAAGGGTAATATGGGTCAAAAAAAGTTATTGACTTTATGATTGGTGGTGGTGGTATCTTAAGGTATGAAGGTAGGCTATATGATCTCGATATCAATGGATTAAGGGAAAGGATTATGGACGAGGCTTATGGGTCTCGATATGCTATTCATCTCGATTCTATGAATATGTATCACGATCTTAAGGAGTTTTATTGGTAGAATAATATGAAGCAGGATGTGACTAGTCATGTGGCCAAGTGTATGGTGTGCCAACAGGTGAAAGTTGAACATTTGAGGCCCGATGGTTTATATCAAGAGATAAAGTTTCCCAAATGGAAGTGGGAAGTGATTAATAAGGATTTCACTACTGGTCTTCACCGGTCTCAGAACCAATGTGATTCTATTTAGGTTATTGTGGATAGAATGACTAAGTCCTCTTATTTTTATTGGTAAGGACTAGTTATTTGGTGAAGGATTATGCTATGTTGTATCTTACAAAGATTGTGAAGTTGCATGGTGATTCAATTTCTATCATAAAGGTTTGGGAACAAAGGTGTGCCTTAGTACCAATTTCCACCCGCAAATGGATGGACATGCAGAGAGGACCATCCAAACATTGAAAGATATGTTGTATGCTTGTGTGATTGATTATGGTGGTAGTAGGTACGATCAATGGACTTTGATTGAGTTTGCTTATAACTATAGTTACCACTCTAGAATTGGTATGACTCCTTTTGAGGTGTTGTATGGTAGGAGATATCGATCTCCTATTGGGTGGTACGGGGTTGGTGAGGGTAATTTGTTTGGCCCCGATTTGATTCACCAAGACTTGGAAAAGGTGAAGGTGATTCATGATAGGTTGAAAGCCACTCAAAGTTGCCAAAAGTCCTATGCGAATGTAAGGCATAGGGATTTGGAGTTTAATGTTGGCGATTGGATATTCTTAAATGTATCTCCCAAGAAGGGAGTAATGCTGTTTGGTAAGAAGGGAAAACTGAGTCCCAGGTTTATTGGTCCCTATTTGATTTTGAAGAAGGTTGATAATGTTGCCTATGAATTGCAGTTTCCATCTAGTCTAAGCTCCATTCATTTGGTGTTCCACGTGTCCATGTTGCGGAAATATATAAGTGACCCTTCATTGGTTATTTCGTTGGAGGATGTTGGTATTTCAGACTCTTTGTCCTATGAGGAAATCTGGGTGAGGATCTTGGATCAGTAAGTTCATCGGTTGCTAATGAAAGAGGTGGCTTTGGTGAAGGTTCTATGGAGGAACCAAAAGTCTAAGGAAGCTACATGGTAGACGGAAGAGGACATGAAGTCCAAGTATCCACATTTGTTTTCTATTCTGAAAACTCATGCTTAAGGTATTTGTTAATCTTTTTAACTTGATTTATGTTGTTGATAGACCGTGGCTTCAAGTCCCTAAGTTGTGAATTGAGCAAGTGTTTTGATAGACAATGGGTTAGAGTCCCAAAGTTAATTAAATGAATGGTTAATTGATAATGAACTTGGCATGTTCCTTATCCTTATTGTATTTCATGATTTATAACTTGGTTAAAGATTAGTTGATGTGTAGTAACGTGTTCACTCATGTTTATGCTTGCCTTACCCATTATTTGAGGATGAATGATCCAAGTGGGGGAGAATTGAAACACCTAGGCCTTGGAACTTTAGAAAATTCCCTTAGTTGAAGCTTCTGGACTAGGTACGACTCCAGGGTACTAGTTGTACCATTGGATACGACTTAGTGACCCCTTATTCATATACTAGACAGTGTGGTAGGGGTTACACACTGTCCAAGATATAGTTTAGCCTCTCCATGGTCGTATGTTAGGGTATGGGTCATATACTACCTAGTCGTATGGAGTGTTGGTCTTGATCTAGTGGACACTGTCGTAGGTATGGTTTGGGACATAGTTTAGGGTACCATTCATACCCTAAGATACGAGTCTTGTGTGTGTAGTCATACCTTGTTCAATGTAGGGGCCCATGGTGAGGCCTAGGTTACAATTTAGGGTACCATTCGTACCCTAGGGTACGGTTTAGTCAAGTGGGTTTTACCCTCCTGGAAGCCACTTTTCAGATTTTAAGCCAGGGGCTTTATGGACATTTCCCACCCCAAAATCCTTAAATCCCCTCACTATATAATGTATTGAGGCCTCCTAAAACATTTATTTGATAGATCAAACATTCCAAAATACTCTCCAAAACTTCACTACCAAGATTGAAGCTAGGGTTTCAAAGGGTGATTATCTAGTAAAAAAAAGGGGTTAATTTATTTCGTGAATCATCTTGTATTAAGGTATGTTACTTTTTCCCTTATTTTCACTCAAATATCATGTGTTTTAAACATGAATTATGACTTGTAAATGATGACTTTGAAATTAAAAGTTAAGGGTTTTGATGCCTAGTGTTAAGTAATGTTTGCTCTTTCTTAGACGTGTTTATACTTGATTTTGGTGATGATTTGCATATGTGGGTACTTGTTTTTTTGTGTTTTAACAAGTGGTCCATGAGTAACCCTAAGATTGATGATTCCTACTTTGATTTTGGCCTTGGTAAAGGAATGCCCACAAGGTATTTGTGGAAATGTCTAAGAGAAATATCTAGTCACATATTGACGATGTTTTGAACTAGGGCAATGATCCAATAAGTATGAGTGGTTGGTAACTGGTATTGTAAAAACCATGTTATCCATGTAATTAGTTAATTTATGACCATAATGGTTTGATGGCTAAAAGGGTTAAAGTCCCTAAACATGAACTTGAATTGTGTTTGAATAAAAGAGTGGTATAAATATTTTTTAATAATGCAGATAAATAAAAAAACATATTGTGTATGGAGTCTAAAAATATCGGTCCGACAAGTACTTCTAGAAATACCTGTAAAC
This sequence comes from Capsicum annuum, assembly GCF_002878395.1. Lineage (NCBI taxonomy): Eukaryota > Viridiplantae > Streptophyta > Magnoliopsida > Solanales > Solanaceae > Capsicum > Capsicum annuum. The sequence goes on along the minus strand of NC_061113.1, from coordinate 48,500,374 downwards.
ATAGGATTATAAATTACTTGAATTTAATGAATAAAAGCATTCGAAAAAAGAAAAAGTGAAAGGCAAACAACCCATAGCTATCATTTTTGCTATTTCTTTTCGGTCCTTCATTTTATTACAATTCTTAACTAATTGACCGGTTGTTGGGTCTAATCTAGTTTGTACTGGCCCACCAACAACCTCACCACCTTGTGAGATACTTAACTCTCTTGCGTGTCTATCTCTTAAATGTCTCATCAATGAACTTGTACCCCTTTATTGCCTCCGATTTTATGCTTATATACAATTTCACAAATATTGCTTTGCACCTTACTTTCTCCTTCTAATTTTGAAAAAAATTTCCATGCAATACTAGTTCTTCTGCGAGTTCTTCTAGGGGCACGGGGAGGACGGGGAGGAAGATCAACCGACTTAGATCTAAAATTAGCATTTTCAGCTTTGGGTGTCTCACCAATATTTTCATCATCTTCATCTAAATTAACCGCATCTAATTCATTCTCTTCTTCTATACCATAATTTTTCTGAGCTTCTAAATATTTCATATCGTGAGCACCTATACCTATTTCATCCTCAAAAGGTTGACTAACTGGTACCGGGGGCACACAGGTATATCTAGTACTTGAACTACTTCTATCGAAATCGCCACCAATTCATTTTTTACTACCACTATCACTTTCGGGATAAATTTTTTTGACACTTTTACTGAGGTGTCTTAATTTATTCATATTATAAATTAAACTAAGAAATATTCAAAATACACAAAGATAATAAAATAAATATTCAACAATTAATACATTAATTTAAAATTATAAGTACGAGACGGAACGACAATACCCAATTTTGAAAGTATCCGAAAGTTGAGACTTTAGAAAACTTCCACTTGATATTTGTAATTGTAAAATTTAAAAATAAAATTGAGCACTTTAGGAGATAATTAGAATATTTGAAAGAGATTAAGAGAATAAGATTGTGTGAAAAATGATTTGAATTTGGGGTATTTATAGAAAAAAATTTGAATTAATTTTTTTAAAATTTTTTTTAAAGAAATTGGACAAATGACCTTTGGACGTCCAAACAACATTATAGTCATTGGGCCAACATTCCATTTGACCGTTGGAAGCTGCAGCTCCAATTTTAATATTTTTTTAATTACCGGTCCGGTACGGATAACCGATGTGCCTGGTCCGATTTTGTAACTAGGCTGGTCCACCGAGCCAGTCAATGCAGATGGCCTAGCCCAGGACCGGAGGCCCACCGGGCCGAGTCGACTAAACGGGTCGAGCTAAATGGGTCGAAATGGGCCAGCCCAACCCAATTGACAGGTTTACTTCAATTAATAAACTCTCTTTTTTACTAACTTTTTTGTGAACTCTATATTATATTGTACTTAGAACAAACATGCAAGGCCATCACTATTTACAGGAGAGAAAGTCTTCCACGCAATGAATAAGAATGAATGAGGGGTAGTAAAGATGGAATATCGATTACCTTTAGATTACAAGAGTTATAAGAGTTACAACACTGGAATAATGGAGGAATAAAGAGATAAGAAGTTACAAAGTTTAATGCCAATAATAAGTCACAATTCATCCACTAATGTGATGTAAAGGATTTGTAACATTCTTGTCCACTAACGTGAGAGGTAAATGACTTAGTAACATTCTTGTTAGTAAAAGTGGTGGTAAATGCAACATAATAACCAATTATAACTTGTAGCCAAAATTAATACAAGAAACAAATGCATGCTACATAATGACACTTAACACAAGGAGCCAAATATAATATTATAATATTAAAATGCTTCAAATAAACTAACAAAGTGTTTCGGGGGAAATAATTTTGAGGAACAAAAACCTTGGTCAAAATGAATATAAGTTCCTCTTGAAAGCAATTGTTAGCTCGGGCCTCAGCGAACAAACGTACGCACCCAGAATGGTGTCTCGGAGATGGAAGACTTTTTTCATGATAGCATTGATAAACTCTTGAAGCGGAACAAAATTTCCCCTAGTGAAGTCGATGTCCTCGTGGTGAATGTATCGATGTTAGCTGATATCCCATCATTGACTTCTCGGATAATCAATTACTACAAGTTGAGGGAAGACATCAAGGTGTACAACCTTACCGGGATGGGGTGTATAAATATCATCGAAAGTATTTTCAAGAATGAGAAGAACAAGGTTGCACTTATGGTGACATCCAAGTCCTTGTGTCCAAATTGGTAATCAGGCAACAATAGATCTATGATTCTTGCAAATTGTTTGTTTAGGTCAGGTGATTGCACGATTTTATTGACAAAAACATTGTCTTTGAAAAACAAGCAATGTTCAAGTTGAACCGACCAGTTAGGACACACCATGGTGCAAAAGATTATGATAGTTTTCTACAAAGGGAGGATGACCAAGGTAACACAGGGTTCCACCTTGACAAAACACTACCAATGGCTGCACCACGTGCGCTAGTCGATAATTATTTAAGACAAATTGCACCCTTGATCCTTCCGGTGAAGGAGCTACTTCGATTAGCGATCACGTTATTCATGAGAAAATGAAACGGGTCAACGAAAGAAGGACCTAGGCCAGTGATCAATTTCAAAACAAGTGTGGATCATATATGTCTACATACAGGAGGAAAGTGATGAATGGAGTAGGCACAAATTTGAACCTACGTGAGTATGATTTTGAGCCAGCAAGAATGACATTTCATAGATTTGGTAACACTTCAGCAAGTAGCCTTTGGTATGTTTTGGGGGACATGGAGGCTAAAAAAAGGTTAAAGAAAGGTGATAAAGTGATAATGATTAGCTTTGGTGCAGGATTTAAGTGTAATAGTAGTTTGAGGAAGTTTTGAGAGATTTGGGTAATGGAAATGTGTGGAAAGATTGCATTGATGATTATCCACCAAACACTATAGTCAATCCTTTCTTGGAGAAATTTGGATGACTACATAATGAAGATCTAGACACCTTCAATCTTCCAGGCGACTTTGTGTTAGTGCATTTTAATATTATTTTAATTATATGAAAGTGCACTATATCAAATAATAAAGTGTATTGTTGATGGTTACACTTCTTCTATGCATATTAGTAGAATATTATTAAGAGTAAACGTATGTATTTAGTTTGTGTAACTCTTATAACCACTAATATTTTGGGTGCGGATAACTTTAATAGATATTGTATGGGGTGCGGATAACTTTAATAAATCTATTGTAACTATGGATCTATTTTTATTTATACGTGGATATTTCTTAACTTCTATAAATATTTTTATTTTATTTATGTTAATATCTTTGGGGATGATTAAATGGTATTTGATTAAATGCTTTACTGTAGTATTCT
>NC_061113.1:48459128-48494037 GCF_002878395.1 Capsicum annuum | reverse complement strand
GGATGATTAAATGGTATTTGATTAAATGCTTTACTGTAGTATTCTTTGGTTTTTTCTCTTAGTCTTTGTAATTCTTCTATATTATTTTTGAAGTATTCTAAATATTTTATATCTTTTGTTCTAAAATATTCGATTAAATTCTCTTTCATAAGCATTTCTTCTAATCTTATTTCTTCCATATCTTGTCTCCAATATTTTAAATACTTATAATTTATCATTTTATTCTAAAGTAGTTGCTTGTTTACTAATTTTCGTGTAATATTCTATTCTAATTGTACTATAATTTATATCTGAATTAAGGTTATTAATGCTATTAATTATCTCTCTTTCTTCTTCTCTTAATGAGTTTTTTTATGTTATATAAACTATTATCTATACTTTTTTCTAAATTTTCTAAGGTTTCTTTTATCCATATTAATTTTTCTTTTAGATTTTTCATTATTTCTTTGAGTCGGTTCCTATAATTAATTTCTTCACTTAAGTCACTTTGGTTTTCTCTAATTTTTCTAATATATTCTAACATTATAGTCTGAATAATATCCATCTGGGTAATTATCTAGGTATAGTTGTTCTATCCAATTTATAATTTCAATTTCATAGTCTAATATTTTTTCTAATATATTCTCTTAATATCTATAATTTATATATTTCTAAGTATATATAAGATTAATATTTTAAGATTATCTGTCATTTAAAATTGGTTAAATACTTTATTATAATATTTTTTAGTTTTTTGTTTTAATCTCATTAATTCTTCTATATTTTCACTGAGAAATTGTATATATTTTATATCCATTTTCCAATATTCTAAATATATGTAATTTATCATAGGTGATGTGTGGGTTTGGTATGTAAGTATTTATAAGAGTAGTTAGGTAGGTGTGGTATATAATTAATTCTAGTCATAAAATATCTATCAAATATTTTTTTCAATATGATTTTTCTTATATCTACTATTTCTATATCCTTAAGTACATATAAAACAAGTATTTTAAATTTATCTACCATTTCGTCAGATAAATAAATATTCATTTTTCATATGATGCTTTTGCAAAATATTCCCTTCAATCATATACATAACAAAATATGATCATTTTAGATTACTATATACTAGATTATTCTTAAATAACATATTCTTCGGTCACTATTAGCATGGTAATCTGGATATTTCTCCCTTAAATAGGGCCTCTACTCTGGCTACTCCCCTATCACGGCTTTCTTGCCTCACCGGCTTCACCTTTAGGATGAAATAGTTCTTAGGGATTTTTCTCCTTTTCCACTTTGCTAATAAACTTCTTAATATGCTATTTTTCGAACAATTCTACTATAAAGCAACTAACATGAACTTATTTTATCATATCATGATTGTTAGAAATTTATGAATTTAGCTATTCCTAATTATAAATAAATATACTTGTTCTGGTAGGTTTGATAATTCTAAGCTTTGTTCATCCATAGCTTTTTACATTGAAATATACCTGTTTGTAATAAATGTTTAAAAGTTTGCTGTGAAAGAAGAGTGTTTGCTTCAACGCATGAAGACTTCTCTTTTTCTGCCTTCGATGCCTTCATTTATAATGAATGGTTTACATAGTTCTTTCTTACTAATGTTTTACACGTTTCTCAAACTTTACGTCCTATTCTATCTTTACAAAAATTCTAAAAACTAGACTATTTTTTACAAAGTCTTTATCTACCTAACCTAATTATTATACTTTACAAAAAAGTCTTCTAAATTATAAGGAAAGACAAAAACTAAAAATTTACAATAATTTACAAGTTACGTAGAAAATTGTGAAAGTTTGTAATATGTCGCTTTCACAATTTAATAGCTTATCTTTTATATCCATTATTGCTTCCGTTGATATCTTCTTCTTGTGGTATCTGCTATTTTTCTTTCTTCTTTCCAGCTGGCATGCTTATCTTCTTGATTCTTTTATTCTAGGCAGACTTCTGGGATAATATTATCTTCTCCATTACATCTCGAACATTGATGGTCTAGATATTTGTGTCCAATTATCTTGCAATATCTTGTTAATAATCCGTCTGAAATAAATCCTTTCCTAATTGATTTTGCAGTAGATTGTTTTTCTGGGTTAAGTAACATCATTATCCATTGTCTAACATCTTCCATATCTTCTTGTCGTAGTTCTTTTGAATTTGAATAAATCATCTGATGATCTCTTGACTAATAGCTCCATATTGGGTTTTCATTGGTAAAATTATTTGTTAATTCTTGAATAATTGTAGCTAGTCCAATGAGTCATTTATTTGCGTAGGAATCAGGTATCTCAATTCTGGGTACCTTTGACTACTGTACAATATCTCTGGTTAATCCTATTTTTACAACTTGTATAACTGGTTTGATCCATCGTATAGTATCTCTGCTGGTGCAGTATAACACTTTATATAAAATAGATTTCCTTTGGTTATTCTTTTATAGGTGGTGAATATTTTATGTAATTCTTCCATAGTTGTTAGTTCTTCTCCGTCTTGGGTATATATGGTATTTAATAATCCATAGTCAAAACAAGTTTTTACTAAGCTTGGGTTGGCTTTGGGTAGTGCGATTAGCTTGTTGTAACCTTGCAATTTTTGGGTTATATAGTTTGTGTTTGGTCCTTGGGTATCTGTAGCTCTGGGGTTAAGGTTTAGAAAAGTTTGTACTTTGTAGATATTTTCTATGTATTCTCGGGTTATATAATTATAAGCTTTTTTATCTTGGTTCAGACTATCTCGGCATGTGGTGATTTGTGGGGGTGGAAATAAGGGGTCTTTTTGTGTTTTTGGTATAAATGGTTTCTCAAATGTCTTATTCATGTTCATGTTCTGGTATTTTTGTCTACTAACTCATTTGCTTGTACCTGCAATTATAGATTGATAAACGTTATGGGTTTTATGGAGTGTCCCAACGTTTCTTTCTAGCTCTGGAATTTCAATGTCTTCCGATCGGCATAGCTCTGTACACTGCTGAGTTAGCTGATTTGCAACTTTAGACTTTAGTTTAACTTCATTAGTCTTCAGCTTTTCTATTTCTTTACCCATACTGTCCACTTTCGTTGAAAGCATAGTTAGGGTTTTAAGTATCTTTTCTAAAGCATCATTTTCTATTATATCAGTCTGTGTAGCTTTGTCTTGATATGTAATCTGCAATAACATTTTTTTTAGTACTAATTACTTCAATTGTAAATGTAAAATTTAATATATTCAATACTAGTCTCTGGATCTCTTTTGTCGTAACTGAATTTTGTATTTTTTTGTTAGCCACCATCGTACCTGGGTATTATGTGTTCTCACAATAAATTTGTTATATACAATGTATGGTTCAAATGCTAATAAACATTTATATAATGAGCATAATTCTTTTCTATTTATTTCCCATTTTATTTTTGTTTCATTAAATCTTCCTGAATAATATCTGCAATTATGTTCTATTTTTTCATTTTCGTACTTATATTTAAGTATTCCTCCATAACTACATTCACTAGCATCTGCTTCTACTATATATATAAACTTTCTATTTTCGTTTGGAAATTGTAATTTTGGTAATTCTTTACAAAGTATTTTTATTTTTTGGACTTGTTTTTTATCTTTTTCATTGTAATTATATTCTACATCCTTTAATTTTTTCTGTAAAGGCTTTAGGTTTTCTGCTAATTTTGGTATATATTCTCTTACTTGGTTTACTAATCCTAAAAATGATTGTAATTTCTTTTTTGTATCTAATTCTTCTTTTGAATTTATTACTTTTTGTACTATATGTTGTTGCATTTTTTCTCCACTTTTATCTATTTATATTCCTAAAAATTCTATCTGTTTTTTCATAATTTTGGCTTTCTTTTCACTTAAACTTATTTCTGATTTTTCTATTATATCTGTAAATTGTCCTAATAATTTTAAATGTTCTTCTTTAGTTTTTGTATATAATAATATATCATCTATGTGTACTATACAATTAGGTAAGTGTTTAAAATAACTATCCATAAAATGTTGATATCTGCCTGGTGTATTTTAAATCCAAATGGTACTACATTCCATTCATAAAATCCTTGTGGTACCGTAAAAGCGGTTAATTCCTTAGATTCTTCTTCTAACTTTAAATGGTAAAATCCTGATTTACAATCAAATTTACTAAAGTAGTTATATCCTTGTATTTGTCTTATTTTCAATATCTTGTTTGGTATTGGATAATTATATGTCATAGTTTTTGCATTTAAATTTCTATAATCAATAATCATTCTACTTTTTCCTCTTTTTTATTCACTATGTTTATTTACTATAAATGTTGGGCTATTGTGTTTACTATTAGTTTTTTGTATATATTGTTTTTCTAGTAATTCATCTATATGCATTTTAAATTCCTTTAAATCGTCAAAATTATATGTTAATGGTTTTTGAGTTATTATGCTATTTTTATCTATTAATTCAATTTTTATAGTAGTTTTATGTTTTTTTTACATCCTTTTAATGGATCTTCACTATATAATTGTTCTAATTTTTTCTTAATTATTTCTATTTTATTTACTAAAAGTATAGTTATTTCCTTTTTTATTTATCGAAAATACGAATAGTTCTATTGTATCTTTGGTATTTTTTTTATAATTTCTAACTTTTGTGTAATTTTTTCACTTCCTTCTATCCAATCAGTTTTCTTTCTTATTTTATTAATAACTCTTTTTACTCTTACTTTTTGTTTACATGGTGTTGTAAACCACCAATCTATTTTAGTTATTATATGTGGGGTATAATTTATCTAAAAGTGGCATTCCTAAAAGCATATCTTTTGATGTTAGTTCATAATTATAGATTTCTTCTATTGTTATTATTTTATCCTATATTTATCTTTTTACACTTTTAGCTTTATATGTAATTAAACTTCCTTCATTATTAAATCCTTTGACTACTATTGGTGTTTTTAATTTATCCTATTTATTTTCTGGTAAACAGTTGTATCTACATAAGTTTGCTTCTGCTCCTGTATCTATCATAGGTGTATAATATCTATTATAAATCCTTATACTATTATTTTTATAAGTACATATATTTTCATATCATGTTAAAGTTCTTTTTATGAATAATATTTCTTTATTATACATTATAGATAATTGTGTATGTTCTATGTTGTATGGTTTTACTTGTTCTAACCATTTTATTCCTAATATTATATTTGCTTTTTACATTTCTTCCTTTATTTTAAATTTTATTTTTATTTTTCTAACTCCTATTATTATTTCTTTTTTTTTTTTGTCGTATCCTTAATGTCTATTAGGCTCCTTGGTAAATCTAGGCATATAACATCTACAATTAGTCTACCTCATTACTCTTGTAACTCTTGTAATATTTGTAACCTGTAGATTATTCATGTACTCACTTTATTACACATATTCTTCCTATTCAATACAAGGATGAATACCTCACCAATAAATAGAGGTGGTCTTGCATGTTATTCATGTACAAGAAAACATAATAAGTGTGAAAAGATTATAGTGTGTAGTAGTGAAAGAGAGAGTTGAGACAAAGAAAATATTCTAAGTCTACAACTATATTTACTATACAAAAGAGAGTTATTATATTAGTGAAAGAAAGAGTTGAGACAAAGAAAATATTCTAAGTCTTTAACTATATTCACTATACAAAGAGAGTAAATATATGTTGAAGGAAGATGTTCTTATGGTGGAACTTTGGACTCTTCAACTAATCTAGAGTTGCTTGAGTTGTATATCGTTGATGGACTGTTGTATCCTGGAGGGGACAAGTCACAGATATACTGTTGGATCGGTGTAGATTATGCCACAGTGGACTTGAATCTCCTTAAAGAGAGCGAGATATCCGCGCCTCAGCCAAAAAGAAGATTATCTTATTTTCTTCAATTTTTGTTCATTTTATTATTTTAACTGTAACTATTGTAATTTGTGGTATATTACACCAACAATTTTAAGGAGATTCATATTTTGTTATAGTTTGAATAATCGCGGATATCAAGATGAGAGATCTCAGATAACAAGAGATGACCACGTAAAGTATCTTTCTACTCCTCAATTCAAGCGGAGGAAAGGTAAAAACTTTTCTACTTATTGCAGAGGAAAGGTAAAAAGTTACCTATTATTTTTCATGAATAAAATGATACTTTTCATCAAAGTTTATTTTCTTAAAGTCTCAAAATAGTGGGGGCTAATGAAATGAGGAAAAATATCATCATAAAAAATTTGATGTTTGCACTTTTGAGAATGTGTTAAAAAAAGGAGTTACAAGTGCATAACTAGTCTTGAAATAAATCACATGTTACTATTTTCATATGATTTGATGTCGTTAAATTTGGCTTTAACATATTATCAAGGAAAGAATAAAAAATATTGAGTAGCCATTTCACATTAAATATTTGGGTGAGATAAATTTCATTCTAGAAATGAAAAATATTTAAATCATGTGATGAACTTTTCCATGACATGTCACATTATGGAGAAAAAAATTGTAAAATACATTTTGTTGATTGCATGAGCCATGCAACTCCTTTTGATTCAAATATGTGAAAGTGGAGTGAAAAAAAAGGAATTTACTAGCCTAATAAAATATGAAATATGTGGCTAGTTGCACTTTGCCTAAAATTGTGTAAAAGTACTTAAGCAAGTTATACAAGCAAATCAGGTATATTAACTTGAAAAAAAAATAATTGTTGATTGTTTTATTAAAATAAATCTTGTTGTTTCTAAAAGTGTTTTTGATGCAAAATGAAAAAAAGATTTGATGTTATTTGTTGAAATGAAAAGCAAATTATTATTTGCTAACTCTATCGTGGAGGTTGAACTAATTAGTTTAGGTTCAACTAGTTAAAAAGTGAATTGATCAATCACTTTATTTTGAGTAATTAGTTTCGCTAATTTTGAGTTATTGTGATAGCATCAATATTATTGATAAAGTTTGAAACTGTTAGTATAACAGTAAATTCAAACCCGTGAGAATAAAATAATATTGTGATATTATATTTGATAAGTGGTACTATCAACATTGAGTATGTCAAATTATGTGATTATCTTGCAGATGAACAAAGCAAGGCCTTAGAAAGATAAAGGATCTGAAACACATCGAGGAGAGGAAGGAAGCTTATAAAAAATCATGAGTCATTTATGAGGAAACCCAACCTGGAAACTAGAGATCCTATAACAAGGTTCAATGGAAGAACGAATCATATGATGACTTGGTGTGGGATGCACTATTATTTAATCCTTTCTATGATGTGAGTGTATTTTGTTCCTATAATGATTTGTGAAGGTTGTGTCTAAGAACTCTTAATGAAATTATGTATCTCATATGAGTTGGGTGTCAAAATTACAGGACCATCCTTGACAGATTTCACCTATGTGAGTGTGGAAGTAGGCCGCTTCCTATGAGAATTGGGCTTATTCTAAAAAACGTTCATGAAAAATCAGGATAGCACATGGCTGTAATATGCTGGCAATTAAAGCTTATATCAACACCTTAATTATTGTGTATAGAAAATAATACTTTATTTCCCTTAAGCAGTCATAGTTCAAGTCTGAGACTACTAATGACCCTGGAGTAACTGTTACTGTTTTACTAAGTGAAGGTTCAATGCAGAGCACACCTTCATTATGTATAGTAGTCTCCCTTCAACTAAATTGGTGAAACACTCTTTTATATGATTATTAAAATGAGTAGGGAAATGTTAGTGGATTTTGATATTTTAATTATATTAAAGTGCATTATATCAGATGAAAAAGTGTGTTGTTGATGGTTTCACTTCTTCTATGCACATTAGTGGAGTATTATTAAGAGAAAAAGTGTGTATTTACTTTGTGTAACTCTTATAACCACAAACACTTTATTTCACTCATTATTTTATGGTAGAATGTGACATTTAGTTCTTGTAATATCTACAATTAGTCTGCCTCGTTACCCTTATAACTCCAGTAACATTTGTAATCTATAGACCATTCGTGTACCCACTTTACTACACCATATTCTTCTTATTTAATAGAAGAATGAATACCTCACCTATAAATAGAGTTGATCTTGCATGTTATTGCATGTAAAAAGAAATATGATAAATGTGAAAAAGATTATAGTGTGTAGTAGTGAAAGAAAGAGTTGAGACAAAGAAAAGATTCTAAGTCTTTAACTATATTTGGTATACAAAGAGAGTAAATATATGTAGAAGGAAGGTGGTATTATGGTGTAGCGTTGGACTCTTCAGCTAATCCAGAGTTGCTTAAGTTGTACATCGCTGATGGACTGTTGCATCCTGGAGGGGACAAGTCACGAGATATACTGCTGGATCGGTGTAGATTATACCGCAATGGGTTTGAATCTCCTTAAAGAGAGCGAGATATCCGCACCTCAGCCAAAGAAGATTATCTTATTTTCTTCAATTTTTATACATTTTATTATTTCAATTGTAACTAATGTAATTTATGGTATATTACACAAACACTTTGTTATCCCTTGAATTGAGATTTGAATTTTTAATAAATAACTATGATTTTTCTTTCTCAAGAAAGAACAATATATCGAACACCTAAGTGGGTTTGGGATTTAATTTGTAGAGATAGCTTCTTTCATTGATATATTTATGTATTGAAAAAGGAAAAGTTGTTCTTATATCAAAGCAAATTGTTCCATGCATGTACCAAGAGTAATCATACTATAGTACTGTTCTATTATTCTTATAGTAATTTTCTTCTTTTTATTTTTCAAGTCGTTTAGAGTTAGTATTTTTATTATTTTAAGCCATTTTTAATCATAATCTTTATTTTGAATCAAATTTGCAAGTTGGTTTTCCTTTTCGAAGGTTCTTACCTCATTGTTAAGAGATTCCCTAACTTACATACATGCACTTTCTTCTTCAAATTTTACTTCCCTTCTATTTCATTTTATTTATAGTACTTTCATTTTTTGTCTATTAGAAAAAGAATATCATATTCTCGAGTTCGGAGCCAAAAAGGCTATTTTTTTATCAAAAATTTCAAAGGAAACACTTGATTTGAAAAGAAACCAAATGGGACAAAATGATGGTAGCTGTACGATTTGCAAATCGCTTGGTGTCCAGTGATTTGTAAATCGCCTTATGTGTAGCGATTTACAAGTCGGCTAGTGTTCAGCGATTTGCATGGCACGATTTCACCAAACCATGCAGTATGTGTCTGCATGTGAGTTTCTTTGTAATCGTTGGACATCAAGCGACTTGAAAATCGGTCAGCTATAAGCATTTTATCCCCTTTGGTTTCTTTTCAAATCAAGTATCCCCTATGGAATTTTTGGTAAAAGAAGTAGCTTTTTGACTCCGGACTCATATATTTACACTCTTGAAAAACAGTGACGGAGCCAGGATTTTCACTAAGGGGTTTCATAAGTGAATTAACAACTAATCGAAGGAGGTCAACATCTACTACATAAAAAATAATTTTAACCATGTATATAAAGCATAATTTTTTGCTGAAGAAAGTTCGAATCAAGGGTGGCAACGGAATTGAAAAATTCCATTCCGGTCCGATTACTCAGGTTCCGGTAACATTTCGGTATTGGTAACACAATGGTACTAGTACCCAATGGTCCAGAATATGATACCGGTGCGAACCAGCCAAAAAATCTAGTATTCCGGTTCTGGTTGACCAATTCTGGTATGGCGATGACCGGATAGTTTTTGACCGTTGTAAATTTTTTTTATTTTTTGAGTTATTCATTCATTTGGCAGCATGTTATATTAAAACATGTTATATTAATAAAATATAAGTTATATAAATATTAATCAAATATAAGTTATATAAATTATATAAGTTAATAAATATATATATATATATATATATATATATAATTTAAATTTAAAAGAAAAAATGTGACAAAAGTATAGAGTCCATATTTGTCATACTTGGTTCAAATATTGTATAAGTTAATATATATAATTTAAATTAAACAATAAAAATGTGAACAATGAACACCGATCGTCTTTTTCGGCATAGATCCTGTGCCGATGCCGGTGCTGGTCCGATTCGGCTCCACATCGGTAACCAACGGACTGGTGCAAACCAACCAAAAATTATGGTATTTTGGTTATGGCATAAAACACCGGTAAGGCTGTGACGGTTCCGGTACCGGTTCCAGTTCCAGTTAAACCGATTCGACGATATCGGTTCTAGTTTCAGTTAAACCAGTCCGGCGGTATCGGTTTTGATTTCGGATAAATCGATCGGATGGTACCGTTTCCGGTCCGTTGTCACCCTTAGTTCAAATGAATCTTTTACCTCAAGTGTAGCTTCGCCCCTATTGGAAAATATTAACATGCATATAAATCAGGTGCTCTAATCTATTACACTCGTTTATGAGAATATTTTAGTGAATGGCTCAATAAATTGAGAGCCTGAATAACCTCTATTTATAATGAGAAATATACATGTATAGATAAGTATATCTCCTAACAGATAAATGTTTGCTATCCATGGAATAAGTAGAACAAGAGTACTAATACACCCCCTCAATAAGGACTGGCAGAGTGACATTCAGATTGTTACGCAGAAGACAAACTTGAGATGAAGGTAATCCTTTCATAAAAATATCAGCAAGTTGTGAGCGAGTGGGAACATATTGAACAACAAGATCACCCTGAGTAACTTTGTCACGAACATAATGAAAATTAACATCAATGTACTTTGAGCGATCATAGAAATTGGATTACGAGACATATACATTGTCACACAATACATGAACTAGTTCACGGAGATAAAGACCAAGCTCACAAACTATATGATGAATCCATGTGGTATCAACAACAGTATAAGCCTCTTAGCAACAGTATAAGCAACAAATCTATACTCAACCTTTGTAGAAGATTTAGATATTGTTGGTTGCTTTTTAGCACACTAAGATATAAGATTAGACCCCAAGAACACCACAAATTCGATAGTAGAATGACGACTATTGGGACAACCAGCTCAGTCAATATCAGAATAGTCAAGAAGCAGAGAGGTAGAGAAAGAGGCACGTAACAACAACTTATTTGTAATGATGCGTTGCAAATTCCTAAAAATGCACTTAACAGAATGCAAGTGAGTTGTACGAGGAGCAAACATAAATTGGGAAACAATATTGACGGCATAGGAAATATCTGGATGAGTCATAGTCAAGTATTGAAGAGCATTAACCATGCTTCTATATTCTCTAGGATCTGTAGCAACTCACCATCCTTAAGAGATATAGAAGTACGAGAAAAAATAGGGGTACGAACGGGTTTGCAGGTATGCATATGAAATTTTAGAAGCAAATTAGATATATACCTTTTGTTAAGACAAATGAAGTCCATGAGGTGAGAAAACAACTTGACCATCAAGAAAATAGTGAATATTACCTAAGACCTTCATAGCAAACTGACGAGATAGACGAGAAATAAAGCTACCAAGCAGATGTGAAGAACTACCAGTAAGAATGATATCATCAATATAAAGTAATAATATGACCATAATAGATGATGGCTTATGGATAAACATAGACGTATCAGATTTACTATAGAAAAAATCATGAGAAAGAATAAAATTACTAAAACAATGAAATCAAGCACGTGGTGCTTGTTCAAACCATAAATGGCTTTATATAGTTTGCAGACATGTGAGGATAATTTGGATGGGTAAAACCTAGAGGTTGTTTCATGAAAACTTCTTCTGTAAGGACACTATGTAAGAAGGCATTTTTGACATCAAGCTACCCAATAGGCCAAGAAAGTGAAACAGCAACAGAAAGAATAATACAAATAATGGTAGCACGAACTACAGGTCTAAAAGTTTCATGGTAATCAATACCTGGTTACTGATGAAAACTTTGTGCTATGAGTCATGCCTTATATCACTTAATGAACACATTTGAATTATATTTAATACGATAAACCTATTTATAATCGATTAAGTTCATGTTTGATCGCAAAGGAACAAGATTCCAAGTTTATTTTCCAAAAGTGCATTAAATTTATCAGCCATGGCATATTTCCACTTTGAACTTTTTACAGCCTGAGAAAAGTAAGAAGGTTCAATTTTTTGAATCGTATTATCTAAAGAAAGAATTTGTCTTAGTTCTTATATACTAGATTTAGATCACGTTTGCATTGGATGAGAGGTATGAGTGGAATGGGATGGAGATGAAGTCAGTATAGCAAAAGATGAACCACCAGAGAAACACTCAGTAAAAGGACTAGATGTAGACACATGAGAAATAGGGCTAGAGGTAGAACAATTAGGTGAATCCTCAAAGCTAGAACGAAAGTCAGAAGAATGATTAGAAGAAATACTAGACCTAGAACACTGTAATGGATATAACAAAGGTGATGTGACTATGAGGATGTTAGGAGAAGAGAATAATGGAGAAACACTACTACAACAAGATAGTGTATGATACGAAAAGACTAAATTATGGAAAACAATATGTCGACTAACATAGACATGACCCATTTTAGGATTAAAATAATGGTTACCCTTGTAGTTGAATCATATCTTAGGAAAATACATCGTACAAAATATGGTTTAAGCTTGTGAGACACTTGGGCAGTTAAGTTTGGAAAACACTCACAACCAAAAATATGAAGAAAACCATAGTTTGGAGGTGTGTGAAAAAGCTTTTCAAATGGAGAAAGTCCATCCAAAATAGGGGTAGGTAGTCTATTAATTATAAAATGGCATAAAAGGCAACATCGACCCAAAATTAAGGTGGTAAGGTAGCCTCCATAAGTATGATATGTACCATTTCAATAATGTGTCAATTTTTTCATTCAAAAACCCCATCTTGTTGAGGGGTGTCTGGACATGACTTACGAAAATAAATACCCGAGTTAGAAAAATGTTGGAGCATATTTTGTTATCAAATTCACCAACTCTATCACTTTGAAAGACTTTTATTTTGGTATTAAAATATTCTCTACAATCTTCTGGAAAACACAAAAGTCTTAAAAAACTTCTGATTTGCTTTTCATAGGATAAAGCCATGTAAATCGAGAAAAATCATTAAAAAATTTATCATAGTAATGAAAATCCAAATTTTATAAAATGGGTGATTTCTAAACATCTTAATTAATAATTTCTAAAGAAAGGAACTGCAATGTTCAACTGAAGTAAAAGACAACCGTTTTGAATTTTCTAATTGACAAGAAACATAACTATCACGAAAAAAATTAACTACACTAATAGGATGATATTCCCTAAGACTACCAGAATACGAGATCTATTGTGGCCCAAACGACGATGCCAGACATCACCAGACTTACACATAACAATAAATGCTTGAGGATGAGAGGACATAAGTGAAGAGGATAAAGGATAAACATCACCTTTACTATTGGCTTGAAAAAGAGTTTACCCCAAAGTTTTGTCTATCACAAAAATAGAAAAGGAGTCAAAGTTAACAATACAATCATTATCTTTACATAACAGTTTAACAAAAATAAGGTTATGACGAAGCTAAGGAACATAGAACATAGAGTTCAAGTGTAGAGGACAAGATACATACGTATTTTAGAATAACCTATATTAGCAATGTTAAGAAATAGGCCATTTCCTATCAAAACACCATCAAAATCAGAGTAAGGGGCTTTTCGTATAAAGTTACCTTCAAATGGAGCCATACGAGATGACATAGTGGAATCAAAATATGAAGTATCATCATTTATTTTACCAACCGACATAGTAGCAAAAGACTTGGGAAGATCATTAGCAACAATGAATGATTAAAATAATTATGATATTGTAGAGCAGTATGACCAGGAGATGCATAAATTTGACAAATAGTAGAAGAGGGGAGAGAACCCAATATCCCATTAGATGGTGATGATGTATTACCAGATTATGAATTATAGAGGCTAGAGGAAACACCACCAATACTTGAACAAGAGTGACCAGTATAACCATTGCATGTAATATTATTCTGATTAGTATATTGACCACGACCATATCCATGACCTCTTCCACCACGACCTTTGCCTCAAGAATATGAACCTTAGCCCGACCATGATTACCTTGAGATAAAGTAGCATTTATAGATACATCAAAGGATCTTGATGGCATAAATTATCTACTGAATGCATAATATAACACAAGTGAGTTGAGTTCACCAGACCTCTTTAACCTCTATTCATGGAGAAGAAGCTTAGAGTGTAAATCTTTAAGAGATATATGGCCGGGGAAGTGAGTTATGATACTCACTAGTGTATCATACTCTGTACCTACTACAAGAAGCACATAGTCAATAAAATCTAGATTAGAAGCTGGTGAATTTATTGCAGCAAGTGAATCAACCAATTATTTGGCTTTTTGCAGATACTGATCAATAGACATGGAATTAGTTTTCTTCATAGTTGTAAGTTGGCATTTTAAGTAGACAACTTTTGCTAGACTAGCATACATAAACCTCCTATGCAGGGATAGACAAATATCATATGAAGTAGGCAAAAGGTAGACATCAACAAGTACTTCACAAGACAACAAAAATCCAAGAACGAATGATCTGGTTGATTTGAATCCATGAACGATGGGATAGATTTGGTTATGGAAGGCCAACAACATCATAAATGAGTGGTCAAGGTGATGGAAAAGAGCTATAATAAAGCCTAATAAATCATGTGATATAAACGAAGAAGTGAATTGTGTACGCCAAGTAAGATAATGCTCAACATAATTCAACTTGATTGTTATCGGTTAGTAACATTCGAGATAGCCAAAGTAGCAAAAAACTATAAATTAGAAGAGGATGCCAGATCAGTATATGGAGAAATAATAGTCCAATAGAATTTGGTGGTAGGTTACAAAATATAGAAGGTTTAGAAAATAAAGAAATTGGATAAGATAGAGCAGGTAGAGATGCTGGAAGATATAGAGAAGTCACTGGAGAGGTAGAGATGAGTGGTACAAAAATAGTTGCAGTGGTACAAGATGCAGACAAGGGTTGAGAAGCCATTGTTTAAATATTTATGGAGATTTGTAGAAGATACCAAAAAAATAGTGATATTAAATAGTATTATTTCCAAAATATAGAGTCCTATTGCAGCAGACTACTATATCCTAACAATGAAAAATAACATTAATAATAAATAAGAAATAACATTGATCAAAGTCAACTTTGAATGGGAAAAATAAATATCACATTTGAGAAAATAATTTTCTGGCTAATCTGATACCATGAGAATGTTTAGTGAATGGCTCAATAAATTGAGAGCCTGAATAACCTCTATTTATAATGAGAAATATACAATTATAGATAAGTAAATCTCCTAATAGATAAATATTTTCTATCCATAGGATAAGTACAACAAGAGTCCTAATAGTTTATGTTTAATCTCTTCTTAGGATTCGAAAATGAAGTTTCACTTGTTGTTTGGAATTTGAAAGCCTATAGTCAACTTGAAATAATAAGTTTACTATCATTTACAGTAACTAAAATACTTTTTAGTTGATGTCAAACAACTGAGAACCAAAATTTATAGTGATGAAGCCAAAATTTTACTAAACAGATTCAAAAAATAAGAAAAATATATTGTAACACCCCATTTTTTCCGGGCTAAAGTTGAACTATCTTTCTGATGTATATAGACCCAAATCCAATGGTTTCTAGTTAGAAATAATTTTGAATAATAATGTTTTAGTGTGAGAACATCTTTGGAGATGAATATATGTCATAATAGTCTTCTAGCTCAAAGTTAAGTTGAGCACTTTCTTATCGGTTGAGTTTTAGTCAATGATTTTTCTTAAATCAACTTTAAGCAACCATTAATCCTAGAATATAAGGATTTATGTGAACTTTAATATATCAAATTAAATCCCTTTGATTCTTTTCCAACTCCACCGACTGTTCGTCAATCCGAGTCTGGAGTCAAAAGTTATGAGTGCTTGAATGGGGCCTATCCAAGGTCTGCATTGGGCCCGCGCCATGGTAGAATCACCAAATTCCACTCAAAAGGGTTGAATTTTGATGTGCACCACTAATCCTAATGTTAGATTTGGCCATGCGCCGCCAAGTCTTTCCCGAGCATAAAAAATGCTTCGTTTTGAGTTATTTTAAGGGCAATAAGGTCTTTTACCATCCTATAACCATTTCTAATCATAAATGGACAAAACATAGGTCTTTTAAACACGTTATTTCACTTCTCAAATCCCCAAATCATCTTAACGTCAACAATAGAGGAGAAACCTCCTAGGGTTTTAAGATTTTGATCTTTATGGGCAAATCTCTCCACGTCCTCTTCGATTTTTCTCCATCAAAAGGTATGTGGGACTATCCTAAATTTCACGGAATTAAGATTTAACATTTTCACAAGACTTAGAGTATATATGTATGTATGTATTATGAGTTTTGGAAATTGTTAAAGGGCATGCATTTGGGACCCCGTTTTATGATGAAATCTTATTTAAACTATGGGTTTTTTCCCTAAAATTGAATTATGTTCATGTGTATGGATGTTATGAGTTTGAGAAGTTATATGAGAGCATGATTTACAAAATTCCCTCTTTTTTATCAAATCTATTTTCTTAGTGTGTTGCGGTTGTTTATACGAATGGTTAAAAGCTCGAGTGTAAATATTTCACTATCAATTATGGATTTGCATTACTTTATAATTCAATGAGTGTGTGTTTTATTAATTTATGAATCCTTTTGTATCCTAATAAAGAAATTGCATGTGTTTAATAAAAGAGATGACCACCCTATGTTAAGGTAATAAAAAAGAGAGTATTTTACATGAGTTTAACATGCTTTGAAATAAGAACTATCTTATATTGATTGAATGTTTTGGTGGTCCAATAACATGTTTTCGAATAAAGGACTAAGACATGATATGATATGGCTGATATGACTTACAATTCTGGTATAATGATACCAAATCAGATAATTGACTTGATAGATTCAGAACAGTATAGACTAATGACATTGCAAATTTTAAATCATGATTTCAGAATATGCATGTTTTTAATGGACTAAAATTGGACTTAAAGAGAGTTAGATGGTTACTCGAAGAAGGCAGTTGAATGAAAGGGCTCATTACCAGAAATCGTGTTTTATCGATGTGGGATTTTTGATATGTTATCCTACATGAGAGGATAATTAGGATATCTCACATATGGGGAAAGGGGGGAAGGGGTTCCTACAGTGTACTCACATAGGGTTATACTATTTTACATACTCCATCCCTTGCGGCAAACTTGGATTGAGGGATTAGCCACCGAGTTAATGGTGTATCCATATAAACCATGGGTAATCAAAGTAGTAGGGTGTACCATCTAGCTCAAAACTAAAGAGAAGAGTTGAGTTCATGATTTACAAGAAATGTTTTACAAGCACTAAATGAAGCTTTTTAAATTATGCCCATGTGTTTTTATGTTTGCATTATGCTAAATTGTTTCCAAAAAGGCTCTCAATTATGTTATACAAAGTATATCCTATTTTTGGATAGTTTTACATACCAGTACTTTTGAGTATTGACCCCCTATCTACAGGTTCAGAGGCTCGGTTCTGGGGTCCAGCTCAGTAGTACATTATTCCTAGACTTCCAGAATTTGGTAAGCCTTCCTTACACTGAAGGGCATTATATCTATGTGTAATCTCAGTCAGTTTTATAATCTGGCAAGGGAATTTATCTCAGTTCAGTCAGAGTAGTGTTTTCAGTTCAGTAGAGGCATCGTAGACTGGTATAGAATAAAATTTGAGTATTGTGTTACCATAATTTCATTGACACATTTTTTATTATAAGTTTCTATTGAATATTATTATAACTTCGGCACTTTGATTTATGTATAGATTATGCTTATGATAGTATGCTAAGGGGTCACTCAGACCTTCATGGCTCGAGATGCCCATCGCTCCCAGGGCCCCATCTCAGGTCGTGACAAGCTTGGTATTTGAGCACGATTTATGGTCCTAGTGTATCTACGAAGCCATATAGAATAGAGTTCTTTTTATAGGTATGTAGCGGACATACTTATAAGGGGGAAACTATGAGGTAATTAGGAGATGTTTCCTATTCTTTTATACTCTAGTTCGTGCTATTGTGTTGTCCATATGAAAGTTATCCAAAATTCCTTCCTTTCTCTAATTCTATTGGCCATGTCTTATTTTTGAGATGATAAAAATGCAAAATCTTAATGTCTAAGTAATATATTCCCTTCCGGTTGAGTCCTCAAAAAGGTTATGAAATAGCCCAGGAACTTGAAAGGAGTCCGTTAGTGCTTCAAAATGTGTTTAGTCAAGTATATACCCCTATCTATATCCATGATGAATTTGAGCCTGAGGTGAGAAGTGTATTTTGCTTTTTTTCAAAATCCTTATTGCAGATGTCACACTTAGTGGTAGAGAAATCTAGTAGAATGTTGGAACAATATTTCCACCCGAGTGGTAGTATATGTTAAGGTGTCATAACCTATTGGTAGTAATATGATCCCAAAGTTAGTGATATGAAGTCATAAGTTTAGAAGTCATAGTGAGGGTAACTTTTGCGTAAAGAAGTTTGTTTTAGTTGTATAACTCTTGACTGAGGGGTGGTTTTCCCTCTTATGGTAATTGACTAATATTCTAGCAAGATTTATAGATTGTATGGTGTTCTGTGGAGGGAGTGATTAGCTATATTTGTTATTTAATTAAATAGGGTAGGAGCTTAGAATGGATAGTTATGGTGGTTGTAGAAATTATTTATAGGGTGCTAATGGAAAGGGGTAGATTAGTCAATAAGTTATGGGTAGAGACTCATTGGTGTTTATGGAATTTGAAGGTAGTTGAAATATATGCATGGGTAAGTAAACATGATGTGAGAAGGTAAAGTATGTTAATAAATTATAATGGGTTACATTATAAGATTAAGATCGACTATCCTAATTATGTGACTTTGCCCTATTGATTTTCTTTTCTCTAGTAGTTGTAAACTAGTACAACATGTGAGAAGGTATGTAGTAGATTCTAAGGTATAGTAGTAATGTCATGGAGAGGATGTGATTATAGGTCATAGTTAAGTGAAATAAGGTATTTAGGTTTCTTTCCCAACTTGATGGACTAGTATAGTATGTGGCATACTTCATCGGCAGTACATGATTGGTGTTAGGCACTAGGTTTGAACTTTAGATATGGATTATGGTGGTAAGAATAGTAGCTTAAGATTAATGATGCACATTTGTGGGAGTGAGTTAGTAATCATGATTTGATGTGTGTAATAACTTGGATTGGCAACTTACAAAATAATGAGTGGATAATTATGATATATATACATGAGTACTAGGATAAAATGATGAATTATAGTTGAGTCAGTAATTGGATAAGGTCGTAAGTATATAAGAATAAGTTGAACCCCCAGGTAGCATGTTGTTAGATAAGGTTTTATGTGTATAAGTGTCATGTGTACCTAGTTTATGTTCTTGGATTTTGTAGTATGGAGAAGTATTGGGAGTTGTTGTATGGTGTTATTTAGAGTTGAATTGAGAAAATATAGGTAGGTAATGTGCACCTTTGGTATAGTTTTTTAAATTTTGTTACATTGTAAGTTATTTGATTAGAGGTCTAATGTTAGTATCTTAAGTAGTGAAGAATGGATCATTATGTGATAAGGAGTGTGTATATGTATGCTCATGAAAGTATAAATTGTAGGGTGATGGCTATAGAGGCTAGTGAAAGTTAAGAGTAACATTCTCGGAAAGCAATGCCTTCTGAGTATAGTTTATCAGGGGGTTTTGCATTTATGTGTATGGTGATACCCATTATGTTGAGTGTTGTGCTTATAGATTTAATGAGAAGCTATGTCCTCAAGTCTAGGATTGTGACTTTGATCTAAGGGTCAGATAATGACTTAAGCTTGTTCCCAAATTCTCTTATGGTAGCAAGTTTTAGGGAAGAGTAATGATAAATTTATTCCTATTCAAGCAAACTCCTCCTACTTCAATTTAAGAGGTCATCTACCAATGTCTTATGTATTCAAATCATGCCTATGCCTTAGGTTCGTGTTTTCTATGCACTTATGTCCATGTTCCAACCTCTAAACTTGGAGCAATAATGTCCCTCAATAATCCAGTATTCCAAGTATTCAAGTTCTATGTTGTGTTTCTCGTGATCCATAAATCAATGTCTCACATCATGCTTGGTTATAAGAAACTATGCTTTCTATATGTTACCGATTTATTTTACTTCGGGATTAGCCAAAGTGATAAAGTTTATGCAAAATCATGACTATCTCAGCTCTGGAAATGAGAAGAAATGGCTTTAAGTATCAATCCTCGTCTCAATTGTTGACTTCGTGAATTTTGGGCTTATGTAATACAACTCATGATATGTGCGCTCATGTTTCTTACTGTGCCCAGTCCTAATAACTTATGTTGTGCTATGTTTATACCTGAATGACTCTCTATTTATGATCTAGATATCTGATGTATGGAGTACTTCGTGCCTATTGCATCATATTTGGTATCTCATGCCCCATCTTGAGTTGATCAACAAATATAGGTTATAATTGAATAGTGTTACTTCCATTCTTGATTGTTGTGCTCTAGTCCCTCAATGAACCTTCTTATGTTAATATGTTAGTGGTTATGGGAGAGTAGTAATGTTTTAGATAAGATAGTGGATGTTTCATATTGTTTTAAATTTTGGTGTGACTACCTTGAGCTAAGGTTCTACATGAAGTGGGAAAGAAGGAGATAAACTTTTGTAATGTGAAATAGTTAGGAAGGAGATATATGGCAAAAATCTTTGTGAGAGTGATTGAATTTGCTGGTCTTAGTGGGGAGATCCATAAAGTGGGTGTAGTAATGACAGGCTTGAATGTTGTGATTAATGAAAATACAAACTAATCTGCTATGTGGTTAGAAATCTTTAAACTAAAACCTAAGGTTGTTGGATTATAGTGATGAGGTGAGGTGATATTTTGAATGGGATGTTGAGTATAAGGTCCCGTAGCTTAAGTTAGCATCTTTTAACTCCGGGTTAGGCTTCAAAATGAAAGTACTATACGATGGGACTCAAACTCTTATGGTTAGGTGTGTTATGGGAGAATTGTTAGTTGGAAATGATGAAGTATGTTATTTACTGTTTGGGGCATAGACGAGTAATATGTCTAAGTTTAAGGTCTATTCTTTGTATCTTGTAAGGTAGAGAATTCTTCTATTATTATCACCCGCAAAACCTTATTTCATGTTGAATACCAATGTAAATAATGACCTATGATCACCAAATAAACTCATGCCTTATGTTGTGATGATTATGATCCTTAGAACTCATGTGCAAGGTCATCTCTATGTTAATTCTTATTATCTCATGCTTCGAGCTTAATTCACTAGGGGTTATCATGAGGCTCTTTTGATGCCTTTGCATATTTTTTTGAGGAAAAATATAACACCCAGAGACTACCTCCTGGACATCACACGGTGCTTAGAAACACAAGTAATCTTAAGATAACCCATGATACTTGCATAACTCGTGAGAACCTGAATAAGATACATAAACTGAAAGAAATAAGCAGAAGAGATGTCTTTACTGAATATGTTCAATATAAAACTGTTACAAATATTTACACTTTGGTTATAGAAAATAAAATTGAAATTAAATACATCAACTCTGAATGACCGACTATGAAACCTCTACTAGTACTGACTATAGGTAGCCGAGACATTACCCCAGCTATCCCTAATAGATATGACTGAATAAAGAATGATATTGGAACTATAGTTGACTCGAGTCCTCGAATTAAAAGAACTCATCACCTACTGGCTAGAAGTTGTGATATGTTTGATTATGATGTGAGGGCTACAACTGGTACCTACATTATGAGACAATGTAGCACATAGACATATATGTGGGTCAGTACTTCTGGAATGTACTGAGTATGTGAGGGTGAATGCATAAGTAAAATAAGAACTGCATATATATGCAAACTTCTGATTGATGCATGCTAAGTGTAAATGACGCACCTTGAGCTTGAAATAAATAAAAGATAGCAATATTATAAACATGAATAATAAAGCGTAAGGATATTGGGGAGAGCTGTTCTACCCTTACCATCAAAATAGAACCTTAATCTTAAGTGATCAGTGAACGTCATCCATATTGGAAAAAAAGCTTAGTCTATGGTGGCTAATAGTTTCTAGAAATTTTAGATACGCTCATCTGCATTTCCTTCTCGGTGATAAATACTACTCTCAGAATTCTTATATGCTCATACTTTTAGAAAACCACCTTAAAATAGCATAAGGGTTTATAGACTAAAAACCAGTTATGCTTCTCTTTCTTTAAATCATAATCAGGATTTACAATTGTGAATTTCTTATTTTATCTTTAGATTAAAGGATCAATCTTTTCTTTAAATCATGTTATAAAACTTGTCAATAGAGCTTAAGAGAGTAATCTTCTTTTAAACTCAATACTTGTACTTAAGACTTAGAGTCCATGCTTTAATTCATAAAAATTCATAACAAAAATTCATGCTCAATAATCATCTTGAAATCATTCAACAATCCAGTAAAGATAATGCAATTTAAATCAAAATATGATTGTCATTAGTCAAAACTTGAATATATGTAAATCTTGATGCACTGAAAGCTTTTAATTACATAGTAGCATCATACTTCAAGAATATAGCAATTTGGGTATGAACCCTAATTCAAAATAAAGAAATTCAATCTTAAAATTATGAACTTTGGGCACAAGGGTGAAAGAATACCCTTGTTCATAAACTTCACATACCTTAATTGTTTGAATCCTAGAAGAAGAAGCTTGAAATTGGGACCTTAGATGCCTGAGTTCTTGAGAAAAAACATAAACTTTGAGGCTTGAGAGAAGACTTGATGACAAAACCCTAATATTGATGTTATTGAGAATGGAGAGGATTAATGGCATTTAAAACTGATTAGTAATGGCTAATAACCCTTATTTGATGATTTAAGTCATGGGGAGTAGGGTTTGAGGTGAGGAAAAGACCAAAATAGCCCTATGAAAACTAAATATAAATTGCAGAAATTTTCGGTTGATGACTTAGTTGATAGCTTATCAACTAGTTGATGGCTTATAAACTTAGTCATCACCTCCTCTTAATGATTTGGTTAAAGCTGATGACTTAGTTGATATCCTGTCAACTAGTTGATGGCTTATTAACCTAGTCGTCACCTTCTGTTAATGATCTGATTAAGGCTGACGACTTAGTTGATATCTTTTCAACTAGTTAACAACTTATCAACCTAGTCGTCACCTTTCTTAAGTGATGTAGGGTATTTTCTGGCGAAGGATGGTGACAAGGTTGATAGCTCGTCACTTAGTTGACGGTTTATCACCTCAAGTCGTCACCTTGTTTAAAGACGGACACTCTAAAGTGAAATGAACATAAAATTCTATTCCGATATCTAACTAAGGTGAAATTGTATGTGTTGGAAACAAGACTCAAAGATCTTTTACTTGATATATAGTAGGATACCTGAATAGTTATATTCTAGGAGATACTCTCATTTAAAGTAAACCCTAGTTGGACCATCGGTTAAAACTCTATCGATAGAAAAACCCTCAACTCATCTTTTAGTTAGGAGATTTTAATGACATCGATTCATATACAAAGATATTTCACACTATAGAATTGATAATCACACATATATTGACATAGGATCATTGGGTTCAGGTATGTATACATAGGAACTATGGTTTGAATTCTAGCCCGAAAAATGTAGGGTGTTACATTATCTCCCCCCTAAAATCATTTGTCCTCGAATGAAAGATAGGAGCTTGTTGAAGTCTTAGAAGTATGGACTAATTTAAACGTAACATGTCTGGTAATGAAGGATATAGATGAGCTGAAACATTATAACTTATATCATGAAACTGATTTCTGAGCTGACTTGGCTTTATTGACTATAAGGAGCTAATTCATGCTAAGGGTTTAGAACTCACTTGAAATGTTCATGATACAATCATAAATATAGAACTGCGACATGATAACTAATGCAATAAAATTACAAGAGTTACTAAGGATAGAATAAAGTATGTAACTTCTCATTAGAAATTATTCCTCAACAAAGCACGTATAGGAATCAAAGGAAAAAGGGCTTCATGGCATCGCTAAGTACATTATGTAAGCATGAATCATGAGATAATGAGACTTAAGTAGTACAAAGGGCATTACAATGTCTAATATGGAATGATTAGAAAATTGAGATCATGCGTTAAACACTTTTGAACTAAATCATGACTACATAGCCAAATCTGAAACATGATGCATGGACTGAACTGAATTCGCAACTTACAGATATGCGAACAAATTACCTCATATAATATCCATATTCATGAATCTTCAAATATTAAGACTAGATAGAAAGATGAAAAACTATAGGATTTTATCTGTCTGATTGCCAAACCGAATTGCTGGCTATACAGACTGAATTATACTGAAAGCTTATACTCAACTGGAGTATTTCTTCAACACTCTTTATAAGAAGCTCTAATAACATTAGGGATCAAAGAATTTTGGGCATGATCTGAGTGAGATATCTAAATGAGGAATCGTAACATGGCTACAACTCTATAACATGAAATATAGGCCTATAAAACATAAGCTAGGATAGAATCACTTTGCCTTAGGCAATACAATTACTAACTTTCAAGCTTAGCCACACTTCTCAAATACTCCCTCCACTATACTTATCCTCTTAAACACTAATCTCATTAATTCAACTTGTAATTCTCACAGAGGCATTGATAACTCCATCTACTAAATTCTAAGCTGAACTGACTTCTCTCACTATGCTCAAGCCTACTCGAAATTATAAAGTGGAACACATAACACTGTAATACTAGTCTAAACCATGAATTTGATACCCCATGCATGTTTCACATCTTTCATCTCAAGAATAATTCCTCTTACCACTTCAACAACTAAATGTAATCTCTTACCAAGAATTCACTAACACACAATGCATTTAACTATATATATACAAACACGACATTCAAGCCTATCATTATAACCACATATAAACTTTTGGTCAACTAACCCACCTAGGAACCTTTACCACATTCTCAAATATCTCTTGTCAATAACAACACATAAAATCCTCAACTAACCATGACATATATCAAAAGCTTTACCTCAATGTTCCTTCAACCTTATAGCTTTATATAAAACAAGCATACAAAAATCTTTCCTCAATAACAAATATTTACAGTCTCCCATCTAAACCATTGATCATCAATTTTTCATCATGAATATCTTAGCATTAAAGAGAGGTCATTGAAAGGTTAGAACAAGAGGACATGAAGCATGAAAGAATAACTTTGACACTTAAATGAGGCCTGAGGAATAAAGTATCAAAAGCATGAATTCATTAAAGAGATCTAAAGAGAGGAAATGCATGACATAATCTAAAGTTTCACTGATAATTAAGAGTATAGAATAAGTATCTAGAACTGAACATAATATAAAGCATGAGTACATGAGTCATGAGTTGCATAACCTGAGTTTGGAGTTCAGGAATTCATGGAATATGATTTATAGTACTGAGTGAACTAGAACTCCTCACACTAGAAGCTGGGAGCATATATAATTCTCAAGATAAGAATGGGTTAGGCATCTTCCTCCCCTATTGATGTTCTATAATACACTGGCATCACTACTAGAATTTGAAAGCCTGACTTAGTTCCTTGTCCTATTATCTCCCCTTAGCTTAAAGCTATCATTATAAGTTTGTGGACCCTTTAATTAGTCTAAACTAAACTACAACCACTCTACTCTAGAGTATGAGATATAACAATACACATAAATAATAAACTCACCTTGAAAGACTATTTGTTAAAGTGTAAAACCCACTCCTAGTACTTTCTTCTGGGATAAAACTCTTAACTTTCTATAGCCCCAATAGTCATCATATAATAACTTAAACACTTAATATCTTAGAATCTTTGGGAATATCACTATACCCTGAGTTCACACCATCTAAAATTTCAAACTCTTCTTTCTATTTGCTCAATCATCCAAGATTCAAACTTAGATTCTAACACTTAACATGGATACCCACAGAACTTCTCATACACTAATACCTATTTATTACTACTGGATAGAAATCATGAAACACTAATCCACACAAAATTTTATGAACACACTCAACCTTAACACGCTCCTCTATGATTATGGTCGCTGCCTAATCTCCTCCCCGAATAAAGCATTAACATACTCTAAGTCTCCGTTAACTAGGAAATCTCTCTCATAGAGCTATTAAACAAACTACATAACACCTTTCTGGCTCTATGGATACATAATCTACTAAATTCACATAAACACTATCCCCACTTTATTGCTGCTAAACTTCTAGGTTCATTCTTTTAACTTTAGGTCATATGCTGTCATAGGATTCACATCTGACTATGGATTAGTGTACGATTTTCATGAACATGAATGAAATTTTTCAAACTTTGGAACTTAAATTCACTGATGGGATCCTTTTCAAGCCCACATACAATCCCATAGTTGTTTGTGGGGACTGTCTGGAAAACTCTACCTATAGGAATTTAAGCTAGACTGTTTCTGTTACCTCAAAATAAGGTAGAGTTGACATGAATGGAGTAACATAAGAATCTACATAATTTGCTTAGTGAACATCTCTACTACATGGTCTGAGATATGAAAGAAAAAATATATTTCTTAAATGCCCTGTAGCCTCTTAAAAAAAGTATAGACGTCTCTGTATCATTCCATAAGACTCTACTAGACACGAATTCATAGACACCCTAGGACACTTGAACCTTGTGCTATGATACCAAGTTTGTAATGCCTCGAGACTGCCCACTGGATGTCACACGGTGCATAAAACCGTAAGTGATCCTAAGTTAACCCTTGATACTTGCATAACTCATGAGCAACTGAATAAGATACATAAATTTGAAAGAAATAAGTGGAAGAGATGTCTTTGCTGAATATGTTCAATATAAAACTGTTACAAATATTTACACTTTGTTTATACAAAACAAAACTGAAATTAAGTACTTCAACTCTGAATAACCGTCTATGAGGCTACTATTAGTACTGACTATAGGTAGCCGAGACATGACCCCCATCTATCCCTAATTAATACGACTGAATAAAGAATGATATTGGAACTAAGTTGACTCGAGTCCTCAAAGTAAAAGAACTCATCACCTGCTGGATGGAAGCTGGGAACTGTCTGATTATGATGTGAGGGCTATGACTGGTACCTACATTATGAGATAATGTAGAACATAGACATTTATGTGGGTCAGTACTGTTGGAATGTACTGAGTTTATAAGGGTGCATGCATAAGTAAAACAAAAATTGAATATATATGCAAATTTCCAATTGATGCATGCTATGTATAAATGACTTACCTTGATCTTGAAACAAACAAAAGACTGCAAGATCATAAACATGAATAATGAAATGTAAGGATAAATTTTGTGAGACATAACACTTAGTTCTTAAAAGCTTTACTTTTATTCTTTTTTATAGGAGTTTCTTCTAACCGACATAAACCATGTGAGCTACCATGGAATCCAACATCTTACCCATATTGGGGAGAGCTATTCTACCCTTGCCATCAAAATAAAACCTCAGTCATAAGTGATTAGTGAACTTCATCCATATTGGGAAACCAACTTAGCCTACGTTGGCTTATAGTTTCTAGAAATTTTAGATACGCTCATCTGCATTCCCTTCTCGATGATAAATACTACTCCCAGAATACTTATATGCTTATACTTTTAGAAATCTATCTTAAAATAGCATAAGGGTTTATAGACTGAAAACCAGTTATGTTTCTCTTTCTTTAAATCATAATCAGGATGTACAATTGTGAATTTCATCTTCTATCTTTAGATCAAAAGATCAAGCTTTGCTTTAAATCATGTTATAAGACTTTTCAATGGATCTTAAGAGAGTAATCTTCTTCTAAACTCAATACTTGTACTTAAGACTTAGAGTCCATGTTTTAATTCATAGAAATTCATAACAAAACTTCATGATCAATAATCATCTTGAAATCATTCAATAATCCCAGTAAAAATAATAAAATTTAAATCAAAATATGAATCTCACAAGTCAAAACATAAATATATGTAAATCTTGATGCACTTAAAGCTTTAAATTACATAGTAGCGTCATACTTCAAGAATATAACAATTT
The DNA here is from genome assembly GCF_002878395.1 of Capsicum annuum. NCBI lineage: Eukaryota > Viridiplantae > Streptophyta > Magnoliopsida > Solanales > Solanaceae > Capsicum > Capsicum annuum. The sequence goes on along the minus strand of NC_061113.1, from coordinate 48,465,922 downwards.
GGGTATGAACCCTAAATCCAAATAAAGAAATTCAATCTTAAAATCATGTACTTTGGGCACAAGGTTAAAAGAATAACCTTGTTCATAAACCCCATATACTTTAATTGTTTGAATCCCTGAAGAAGAAGCTTGGAATTGGGACCTTGGATGTTTGAATTCTTGAGAAGAAAATTGAACTTTGAGGCTTGAGAGATGACTTGATGACAAAACCCTAATATTGATATTCTTGAGAATGAAGAGTATTAATGGAATTTAAAACTGATTAGTAATGGCAAATAACACTTAGTTGATTATTTAAGTAGTGGGGAGCAAGGTTTGAGGTAAGGAAAAGACCAAAATACCCCTAGAAAAATTGAATAAAAATTGCAAAAATTTTTAGTTGATGACTTAGTTGATAGCTTATTAACTTGTTGATGTCTTATCAACTTAGTCATCACCTTCTCTTAATGAACTGGTTAAGGCTGACAACTTAGTTGATATCCTGTCAACTAGTTGATGACTTATCAACCTAGTCGTTACCTTATCTTAATGATCTGGTTAAGGCTGACGACTTAGTTGATAGCTTCTCAACCTAGTCGTCACCTTTCTTAAGTGATGTAGGATATTTTCTAGTTAAGGCTGACGACTAGGTTGATAGCTCATCACATAGTTGATGTCTGATCACCTCAAGTCATCACCTTATTGAAAGACAGACACTTTGAAGTAAAATGAGCATAAATTTCTACTCCAATATTAGATTAAGGCAAAATTATATGTGTTGGAACGAATACCCAAATATATTTCATTTGATATATAGTAGTACACCTGAATCATTATATTATAGAATATACACTCATTTGAATTGGACCCTAGTTGGAGCATCTGTTAAAATTCTATTGATAGAAGAGCCCTTATCTCATCTTTGAGTTAGGAGATTTTTATGACCTATATTCATATAAAAAGATATTCCACACAATAGAATTGATAATCACACATATATAGATATAAGATCATTGGTTTCAGGTCTGTATACATAGGAACAACGATTTGAATTCTAGCCTAAAAATGTGGGGTGTTACAAAAAATTTCCAATACAAAGTTAAATTCCTTATTCCATACTTTTAGAGCTTCAACAAGTTCCTACCCATCATTTGAGGATGAATGATTCCTTAGGGGAGATAATGTAACACTCCGCTTTTTCAGGCTAAAGTTGAACTGTCTTTTTGATATATATAGACCCGAATCCAATAGTTTCTAGTTATAAATAAGTATGAATAACATGTTTTAGTGTGAAAATATATTTGAAAATGAGTATGCATCATAAAAGTCTCCTAGCTCAAAGTTAAGTTGAGCACTTTCTTATTCTTGGATCAATTTTCAGTGACCATTACTCCTAGAATATGAGGATTTATGGGACCCATAATATATCAAATTAAATTTCTTTGAGTCTTCTTTCCAACACCATCGACTGTTCATCAATCCTAGTTTGGAGTCAAAATTTATGAGAATTTGAATGGGACCCTGTACAGGGTTTACGTTAGGCTCGCGCCGCGAGAGAATAGCCAAATGCAAATGAAATGGGTTGGCTTCGGCTGAACACCACGGCAATGCGCCGCCAAGCCTTTCTCGAGCGTCAAAAAGTGCTCTGTTATTGAGTTATTTTAAGGGAAATAAGGCATTTTACTACCATATAACCGTTTCTAATCATATATGGACGAAATTTAGGTATTTAAACATGTTATTTCACTTCTTAAATCACAAAATAAACTTCCCTTAAACAAGAGAGAAGATACCACCTAGGGTTTGGAGATTTTGATCTCCAAGGTCAAATCTTTCTATGTCCTCTTTGATTTTTCTCAGTCAAAAGATATGTGGGACTATCCTAAATTTCATGGGCATAAGATTTAATGTTTTTACAATCCTTAGAGTATATATTTATGTACATATTATGAGTTTTGAAAATTGTTAAAGAATATGCATTGGGGACCCCGTTTTATGATGAAATCTTGTTTAAACTATGGAAGTTTTTCCTAAACTTGAATTATGTTCATGTGTATGGATGTTATGAGTTTGAGAAGTTATATGAGAGCATTATTTAAGAAATTCCCTTTTTCGTTATGAAATCCATTGTCTTAATGTTTTTCGGTTGTTTATATAAATGGTTAAAAGCTTGAGTTTAAATGTTTCACTATCAATTATGGATTTGCATTGCTTTATAATCTAATGAGAGGGTGTTTTATTAATTTATAAATGATTTTGTGTCCTAATAGAGAGATTGCATGTGTTTGATGAAAGAGATGAACCACCCCATGTTAAGGTACTAAGAAAGGGAGTATTTTGCATGAGTTTTACATGTTTTGAAATAAGAAGTGTCTTATATTAATTGAATATTTTGGTAGTCCAATAACACGTTTTCGAATGAAAGAACTAAGACATGATATGATATGGTTGATATGACTTGCAAGTCTTGGTATGATGAAACCAAATCAGATAAATGCCATGACAAATTCAGATCAGAATAGACTACAGACTTTGTAGATTTCAAATCATGATTTTAGAAGATGCATGTTTTTAAAAGACTAAAATTGGGCTTAAAGAGAGTTAGACGGTTACCCAAAGAAGATAGTTAATAAAAGGGCTTATTGTCGAAAATTGTGTTTTGCCGACGTAGAATTTATGATATGTTATCCTACATGGGAGGATAATTGGGATATCTCACTTAGGGGGATTCCTACGGTGTACTCACATGAGAGGTATACCAGTTCACGTACTCTAGCCCTTGCGGCAAACTTGGATTGGGGGCGTGGCCGTCGAGTTAATGGCGGACCCATATATCTCGTTGGTAATCAGAGTTGTAGGGTGTACCATCTAGCACAGAACTAAAGAGAAGAATTGAGTTTATGATTTACAAGAAATATTTTACAAGCACGAATTGAAGCTTTTTAAATTATGCCCATGTATTTTTATATTTGCATTATGCTAAATTATTTCCAAAAGGGCTCTCAATTATATTATACGAAGTATATGCTATTTTTGGCTAGTTCTACATACCAGTACTTTTGAGTATTGACCCTTTATCTACAGGTTTAAAGGCTCAGTTTTGGGGTCCATCTCAGTTGTAAATTGTTCCCAGACTTTCAGAATTTAGTGAGTCTCCCTTACACCAGAGGGCATTCTATCTATATGTAATCTCAGTCAGTTTTATGGTCCAGCCGGGAGCTTTGTCCCGGTTCAGTTAGACTAGTGTTTTTAGTTCAGTAAAGGCTTTGTAGATTGGTGTAGAACGAAATTTGAGTATTGTATTGTCATAATTTCGTTGACACATTTTGGATTATAAGTTTCCATTGAATATTATTATATCTTTTGCACTTTGTTGTGTATGGATTATGCTTATGATAGTATGCTAAAGGGTCTCTCATTCCTTTGTGGTTTGGGATGCCCATCGCGGCCAGGACATCGGCTCGCGTGACACATATGAAAATGCTAAAGAAATTAAACGTTATATATATATATATATATATATATATATATATATATATATATAAATATAAAAGTGTGAAGAACCTTGGAAAAGTGATTTGAACTTTTTGCCCTTCATCAAAAGACTCTTCTTTAGATAAAACTGTCTTTTCACTATTTTTTAAATTTATTATTTAATTATTTTTATTATATTAAATAGACTTCCTAAAATATATAGGCTCCTAAAATATGCAGTAGGAGAATTAATTAATATTTTCTTTTCTACTAGACTTTCTAAAATATATGAGACTCCTAAAATATATGGTAGAAGAATTAATTAATATTTTTCTTTCTACTGTTCAATTAGAAAAATACTTCTAAAATAAGACTATTAATTAAGGAAATACTTCTATAAATATTGAGATGTACATTAAACTAGAGAACAAACTGGTTTGCCTATTAGGAGATTCGATTGCATGTCTAGATTGGTGGATGTTTGATTTTCTAACTGTCAACTTCTTCACTGTTTTTGTTAGCATAATAGAATTCAGCATATATATATATCTTCTTTGTTTTCGTTCAAAGTCATTCTTTAGGGTCAAAATTTTTGCTTAGACAAGAATTAGTTGTATCAAAATCGAAGCTTTGTGATCACTATTATATTGTTATCTTATAGTTTACAGGTCATAGATGAAAGTCGGTTGGCTTTGAAGAATTTCTTGCGTAAAAGTTAGGTTTAATTGTATTGTTTTGATATCTTTATTATCTTATTGATTTATTTTAATTTATAGATGCTAGATGAATGTGGGTCGGTTTTGAGGATTTTTTATTTAAATGTTAGATTTAGTTGTATTATTTTGTTATTGTTTACAGGTGATAGATGAGTATCGGACGACTTTGGAAAAATTTTGTGAGTAAAGATTAGATTTTTAATTATATTATTTTGATGTCTCTATCATTGTATTATTTTGTTGCAATTTACAGATGATAGATGAATGTCGATCGACTTTTAAAAATATTTTTGGTAAAGGTTAGGTTTAATAAATAAATTCTCCATCTTTACATACTCAAATGATATTAAATTTAATAATTATATCATATTTATTATTTAAACAAATATCCTATTTAATATAATATTTGAACTCATTAAAGTGGGTACACGCGCAAGACGTGTACACCTAACCTAATATGTGTGTGTGTGTGTATATATATATATATATATATATACTAGTTTAGGTGTACGTGCCTCGCGCGTGTATTTCACTTTAATGAATTCAAATATTACACTAAATAATATATTCGTTTAAATTGATAAAGATGAGTATAATAATTAAATTAAACATCTTTTGAATATGTAAAGATGGAGACTTTATTTAATTAAATCTAACATTTACCAAAACAATTCTCAAAACCAATTATATTCATTTACCACCTGCAAACTATAACAAAACAATATAATGATAGAGATATGAAAATAATATAATTAAATCTAACCTTTACACAATTTTTTTTTAAAGTCGACAGACATTCATCTACCACCTGTAAAATGCAACAAAACAATATGATGATAGAAACATCAAAATATTATAATTAAATCTAATCTTTACACAAAAAATTTATCAAAGTCGCCCGACACTTAGTTACCACATCTAAATTGTAACAAAATAATACGACAATAGAGATATCAAAATAATACAACTAAACTTTACCTTTACACCAATTTTTTTTTTTCAAAATAGAGATATAAATACAATACATTTAAACTTAATTTTTACCTAAAAAATTCCTCAAAGCCGACCGATATTGATCTACCACCTGTAGATTCATCTACGACCTGTAAACTACAATAAAATAATACAATAGTGATCACAAAACTTCAATTTTGATGAAAATAATTCTTGTCTAAGGAAAATTTTTGACACTAAAGAATAACTTGAATGAAATAAATTATTAGTATTTATGTATTTATCCCGACCTCCTGCAATAAGGATTCATGATTATGCTTCGCATCCATGTGTTTGCATTAGTGGAAAGTAATTGAATTTTCTCATAAAAAATAATACACGTAATCTATAATTTTTTCAAAATATAAATTATTAGTCTTTACTTCTACTATTATATTTATTTGCTAAATATAAGGTATTATAATTTGGAGTCTTTTGCAAAATATAAGTTACTATAATTAGGACTCTTTTAATAATGGAGATTTTTATTTTTCCAAAAATATATATTATTAGTATTTATGTATAATTGTAATTTAAAAAAAATAGTGAAAAGATGATTTTGTCTAAAGGAGGGTGTTTTAATGAAGGGCAAAAAGTTCAAATCACTTTTCTAAAGGTTTCACACTTTTAATATATTATAGATATAAATATATATATATATATATATATATATATATATATATATATTGTAATTTTTGAGATTTTGACCTCCTTCCGATATTCTAGCTCTGTCTATGCAAGAATCTTACTGGAAAAAGGAATTTTGAAAATTGATTCACCAAGCGATTTACAAATCGCCCGAGCCACCAACGTTTTATCTTCTTTGATTTCTTTTCAAATCAAGTGTCTCCTTTGAAATTTTTTATAAGAAATGTAACCTTTTGACTTCGAACTCTCATATTCTCTATATAATACTTTCTCCGTTTCGGAATAAGTGAATTGTCGGGGTATTTATTAGTATTTCAAAATAAGTGAATCATTAAATTTTTTTTCAAATTTACCCTTATGATTTGACAACCAATTAACTTTTGAAAAGGTATTACAAGATCAACTTTTTCTTTTTTGGGGTAAAAATAAAAAGTTGTGTTAAATTTATATCTCTAATGTTTTTACCTTAATCTGTATGCCAAAATCCAACAATTCATTTATTATGAAATAGAGGGAGTAACTTTTAATTTCAATACCTCCCATGATATATTTAGGGCCCGTTGGCCATGGAAATTTTTTCCTTTTTTCCAAAAAAATTTTCCGGAGTTGGAAATTGTGGTGTTTGGCCATGAAAATTTGAAAAATAATTCAGGAAATTTTTTTTGAAAAGGTAAAACAGGTTTTTGTTGTTTTCACAATTTTCCAACTCCAATTCCAACTTTTATTATTATTACTACATATAACCCCAATCTTTTTAATTTTTATATAAAACTCTCCTTATAACATTACTTTTTCAATATTACGTATATATCAGTTTTAAAGAATAAGATAATTATAATTTCAAACTTAATGCTATCCTAATTAATATATATTTCTTTTTATCTCTCATCATTATTTTTATCCCTTATTTAATTTTCTCTCTTATTTAAGACATTATTTTACTACTAATTTATATTTATACCCATAAATATATAAAGTATTATA
>NC_061113.1:48379536-48456128 GCF_002878395.1 Capsicum annuum | reverse complement strand
GATTCACTACAAACCTACTAAATCTATTTTACCTATTAATCCGCGCACCCCCTCCAAATGGTATATTTGTCCTTACCCCGTCCCACTTGCATAGTGGGTGAATTCATTTTGTACTCATGACCGACTTTGGTGCATGTCCAACTAAGACAATTTAGATACACATGACAAACAAATCTTCAATATTCAAAGTGAAAGTTGAAGTTAGTACTGTTGTACCATGGTCCTTAATATTCTTAGTAATTTATTAATTGTTTCAAGTTTGAAACCCGCTTTTACCGGTCAATTAATTCGTACTTTCCTTGAAGTGTATTTATTCTACTATAAATAACATGAGTATTAAAAATTTTAAAAGTAATCATACTTTCTCCCACTTTTTTAATTACTTTATTCTATCTCCCTATTAATATACATAACATAGTCCACATATACATAACATTTTGTGTATATATGGAATTTTTTTAATATATTTAGGGAGTTGGAATTTTTTGTAATATTGAAAACATAAGTTGTGTATTTGTGTAGTTTTTAGAAGGTTATACCCGCTCACTTGTCCAGACCCGTTTATTCTCCTTAAAAGTGGTAATCCCTCCGTTTAAAAAAGAATGACTTACTTTAACTTGACACAAAATTTAAGAAAATAAAGAAAACTTTTGAATCTTATGGTATTAAATTAAAATTGTGTAAAATGTACCAAAATGTCCTTTAATCTTGTGGGGTTAAACATGTCATATGGAAACTTGAAATTAAAGTATTGTCAAAAAGGAAAAAAGAATCATTCTTTTTTAAATGGATTAAAAAAGAAAATAGGTCATGTTTTTTTAAACGAAGAGAGTATAATTGAATTCTTATGCTTGATTTAAAGATACGTCAGTAAAATTAGATAAAAATGAACTTGCAAGAAGGAATCAGTAAGCTAAGCAAATAATGAGGCCTATACGCTTTATGAGATACTGAGCAAAATAGATGTTGAAGACGAACTAGTCGTACGTGTGCCGGGCTGCTGGATTTTAGGCTAAGATGTTCACGGTTTTTTTTATAACCATGGTGTCCAGGTCAGCTTGCATGCATGGCCTCGACTATTTTTACGGAATACCTACTGTTAGGTTCGAAATTGAGGTGACGTCATATAAAAACTAATAGTTTGCAAATCAAGATGGTGACAATTCAGATAACAAATAAAAATATACTAAAACAACAACAACAAAAAACTAGTGTATTCCCACATAGTGAGGTCTGGGGAGGGTAAGATGTACGCAGTCCATACCTCTACCTCTAAAGAAGTAGAAAGACTGTTTCCGATAGATCCCCGGCTCGAGACACGGAATACTACACAAATACATAGTAAAGCATGGAACAAGATGGCATAACATAAATACGACACCCACAAGTAATAGAAAACAGAGAAAAGTAAACAGATTCGTAATAAAGCATGAAACAAGGTATCATAACAAGAATAATACCCCCGCCAAGTAATTCCCTACCCTAGCGACCCAAACTGACCCTAGCCTTCTGCCCTAATTCGCGTCCTCTAGATCTCCCTATCTAGAGTCATGTCCTCAGTGAGCTGTAACTGCTCCATGTCCCGCCTAATCACCTCTCCCCAGTACTTCTTCGGCCTACCCCTACCCCGCTTAAAACCATCCAAAGCTAGCCTCTCACACCTACAAATCGAAGCATCCATGCCCCTCCTCATCACGTGTCCAAACCATCTCAATCGGACTTCCCGCATCTTATTCTCCACTAGAGTCACACCAACCTTCTCCCTGATAATCTCATTCCGAACTCTATCCCCCCTAGTCAGCCTACCCATCCAACGCAACATCCGCATTTCCGCCACCTTCATTTTTTGAATGTGAGAGTTCTTAACTGGCCAACACTCCACTCCATACAACATGGTCGGACGGACTACCACCCTGTAGAATTTGCCTTTAAGCTTGGGCGTCACATTCTTATCACACAACACCCCTGAAGCGAGCTTCCACTTCATCCATCCCGCCCCAATACGGTGCGAGATATCCTCTTCAATCTCACTATTACCCTGAATCACGGCCCCGAGATACTTGAAACTATCCCTCTTACATACCACCTATGATTCCAACTTCATAACCACCTCATTCTCCAACCTCACATCATTAAACTTGCATTCCAAATACTCTGTCTTGCTTCTACTCAACCTGAACCCTTTAGACTTAAGTTCATACACCAAGGCACCTCTTCTTGAATATGCCGCGTCAACACATCCATCACCAAAGAAAATAAAAAGGGACTAAGAGTAGATCCCTGATACAATCCTGTCAAGACAGTGAAATGCTCTGAGTCTCCTCCCGCCATCCTCACCTTAGTTTTAGCTCCATCATACATGTCCTTAATTGCTCTGATATATGCCACCGGGACCCCACTCATCTCCAAGCATCTCCAAAGCACCTCCCTGGGGACTTTGTCGTGTGCCTTCTCCAAGTCGATAAACACCATGTGCAGGTCCTTCTTTCTTTCCCTATACTGTTCCACCAGCCTCCGTACCAGGTGAATTGCCTCCGTCGTCGAGCGGGCACGTATAAATCCAAACTGGTTCTTTGAAATAGACACTATCCGTCTCATCCTCACCTCGACCACTCTCTCCCAAATCTTCATAGAGTGAGTCAATCACTTAATACCCCTATAGTTATTGCAACTCTGAATGTCACCCTTGTTCTTATAAAGAGGGATCATAGTACTCCACCTCCAAGCCTTAGGCATTTTCGCCGTCTTAAAAATTTTGTTAAATAATCCAGTCAACCACCTTAAACCAGCCTCACCAGAAAACTTCCAAAAATCCATCGGTATCTCATCAGGCCCCGTGGCCCTACCCCTTTGCATCCTGCGAACAGCCTCTCTAACCTTCTCTACCTTAAAACGTCTACAATAACTAAAATCCTGACATTTCTTTGAGTGCTCCAGCTCCCCTAACACAATAGCTCTATCCCCTTTGCCATTCAAGAGCCTATGAAAATACTACTGCCATATATTCTTAATGTGGCTGTCCTCCACCAACACTGTATCATCCTTTCCCTTAATACACTTCACCTGGTCGAGGTCACGACCCTTCTTCTCCCGGTCCTTAGTGAGTCTAAATAACTTTTTTCCCCTTCTTTCTCCTGTAACCCCGCATACAAGCTCTCAAAAGCTGTCGTCTTAGCCGCTGTAACTGCTAACTTAGCCTCCTTCTTAGATAACTTGTACTCTTTCCTGTTTACCCGCTTCTCTTCTTCGTTCTTACTCTCAACCAACTTAGCATATGCCCCTTTCTTGGTCTCCACTTTCTTCTTAACCTCTTCATTCCACCACCAATCCCCCCGATGATGCCCGGCCCAGCCCCTAGAAACACCCAACACCCAACACCTCACTAGCATTCTTCCAGATGCACCTAGCCACCCTATCCCATATACTATCCACGTCCCTCCTTCACTTTCACACCCTCATTCCCACCAACTTCTCCCCTATCTCCTACGCATTCACTGGCGTCAAGCCGCCTCACTTAATTCTAGGTCTACACTCCTCACCCCTTCTCTTTCTATCCTTCCTTATACCCAAATCCATAACCAAGAGCCTATGTTGGGTCAAAAGATTCTCACTCGGGATGACCTTACAGTCCTTACACAACACCCTATCCCCTTTCCTAAGCAACAAAAAGTCAATCTAGATCTTGGATATCGCGCTTCGGAAGGTGATTAGGTGATCGTCCTTTGGGAAGCCCGAGTTCACCACCACCAACCCAAAGGACTTCGTAAAATCCAATAGAGTATCCCCCTCTTCATTTCTTTCCACAAAACTAAAACCACCATGCACATCACTAAAGCCTCCCGGTAACACCCCGATGTGCCTATTGAAATCTCTTGCTACAACAATCTTCTCCGAGCTAGGCACGCCTCTCACCACCTCATCTAAAGCCTCTCAAAACCGCATCTTCTCCTCCCCATCCAAGCCCACTTGCGATGCATAAGCACTACACACGTTCAGGGTAAACCCCCCAATGACCAACTTAATAGTCATCAACCTATCGCTGATCCTCTTTATCTCTACTACCTGACCTCTAAGCTCTTCATCTACTAAGATTCCAACTCCATTCCTACGCCTCTCGCTCCCAGAGTACCAAAGCTTGTAATCCTCCACATCCCTAGCCTTAGACCCTATCCACTTGGTCTCTTGAACACACGCAATATTAATTCTCCTCTTTCTCAGAATCTTCACAAGCTCTATGGACTTACCCTGAAGAGTCCCTATATTCCAAGACCCAACCCTCAGCCTACCATCTCTATCCACACGTCTTTCTCTACCGCCCCTGAGGCCAAACCTTGGCCACCCTCCCACCCTCTCCCTTTTCTCTTCCCTCGCCCCCACAATGCCCCCCGCCCCAACCCCCTCGGACATGACCCTATCCAACCATCAACGCCCACAGCCATTACTACATGAAAATATAAGAAAATCTAAATAATGGTAGTAACAAAGCAGCAGCAGGAAATACAAGGCTAACACAAATTAGAAGAAATAATCAAGAAACAAAACTAAACTCAAATAGGTAGAAAAAACAAAATCAAGGTAAGGACAAAACTAAAAGTAAGAAAAATAGAGCACACTAATGGCCTGGCACCAAGGAAAAAACAAGGAGAAAAATAATATAAAGAAATCAAACTATATAAAGTTATGAAAGAACCAAAGTTTGGATGTCACTGGGACGCCTCTATGCTGCTGATCCGACAATATTGGCGTTAAAAAGCGTTTGCCGGAATAAGGTTGACGGGAAAGAGGCCGCTGGTTACGTTGTCGGAATGTCCTCGGAGATTCGCCAAAGTGGTGGACAGTAAAATCTCCAAATTAGCTTCCGAATGTTTTCGATTGATAAAGAAGAGAATAAAGCAGTTTCAAAATCTTAACAGGTACCAAATATCAACTATCAACCAAATCGAACATGAAAATATCCCAAACAAAAGATTAATTTGCACGAACATGAAGATCCAAGGAACAGCCTGAAGAAGAAATAACGAAAATCCAGAAGAAAATCATATTCGGTTTTGCTGAAACATTATTGATGAAGAGAGGCTGCCGGTTTTCTTCTTTATTTCAATAGGAAAACACCTTTTTGAGCTATCCCCGATGGCAAGAGAGAGCTTGCGAATTGGAAACACTTGAGTTCGACGAGAAATAACAGATTTCAGAGAGCTGCGAAGGGCAAAACTGATAAAAAGGAGGTCAGTTTCTGGTGAATTTTAATATTTCTAGCCGGAGTTGCCTGAAAACGATCTAAAAGCAGCCAGTCCGGCGACGGGTTCGCCGTTAAACTCCAAAATCCAGGTACTACAAGAGGGTGTGGATGGCAAAAGATCAGGGCAATTATTAACTTGGGAGTTTATTACCTTTTCGGAATACCTGCTGGTGTTATATTAGCTTTCGTCTACCATTTTGGTGGAAAGGTACATACTCTTTCAAGCCTCTCATTTTCTTAGCATTTCAAGATTCATAGTAATATTATTGATATGATTTGGTCAATTGGACTATACATGAAAATTAATATTAAAAAAAATTAAAAAACTGTTGGGAGAAATTAAAGTCTCCCTCTAAACAAGGACTATATTGCGGATGCCAATGTGTTGCAGTATAAGAAAGGGTTATTCTATTTTTAGAGTTCCAAAACCTTTCCCCCAAGAAAGAAGTTAGCCAAATATGAAAAATAATTATATTTTCCTTTTAGGAAAAGTAAAACTAATCATGATATTACTTTTATTTTCCTTTTAAGAAAAATAAAACTTAAATTTGGTAAGAAAATCAGGGCAAAAAATATTTTTTGCTTAATTTTCTGGACTTGATGCCCTTCATCATATGCGTGATCTTCGTTCTTCACATAATCTTCATCACTGCTGCTTGTCATGGTTAAAAATGAGATTTAAAATAGAAAAAAAATATTATTTCACCCCCGAACTTGTCCGCATAACTTACTTTAGACCTTTAATTTAACACATATTTATTTACCCCCTTAATAACTTTAAAGTGAATTAATTTCACACCTAATGCTGACGTGAATTTATCTAAAAAAAATGAACAAAAAAGCACATATTTATTACAAAAAATGAAGAAGATGGTCCCACTTTTTACTATTATTATAAATGACAGAATACATATACAATCCCTTGGACTATTCAACTTTTTTCGTATAGATATCTCAATTAGGTTATGTACTTATTGAACCTTTTACTCATTCACAAAATGTTTCAATTAAGCACAATTACTGACGTGACGCTGACGTGATGTGGCATGTGTAATAAACTCTCTATTAGGAGAGTGAGAGACTGTAACGCCTCGATTCCCTAGAACTGGAACGCCACATGGTGCTGATAATCCTGAAGGACCAAAAGCTAATCCTTTTTTGATATCTATACCTGTTCACTACATAATATAATAAAATACATGTGAAAACTGGCTAAGACTTGCCATAAGGTTCAAACATCTAGAAATATACAATACCTTAAACCACACACTAATACATCTGTCTGAAAAGCCTCTACACTGCCTGAACTGTGGAGTTGAAGGGACAATTCCCCCAACTAACTCCGTCTACTAAAATCAAATACTATAATAACAACATCCTCGGATGATGAGGACTCACAGCTGCACCCGCTGTTGCTATACAAGTGACTTATAAGATGCTCCAAGTTTCACTCCTCTGAACCTATGGTTCCCCAAAATAAAAGAACACCATAGCGCGAATGCGTCAGTACTAAGATGTACTAAGTATACAAGCAGGGAAGGCTAAATGAAAGGGCTTATGCATGAACATTAAATCAATAGAATAATCATGAGAATAACGAACGAGTACACATATATGAATGCACAGTTCACAACCACAATAACAATTATAACGACTCCAGATACCACAGCTCGAATACCACTTTACTGTCCTCAGAACTCACTACTGTACCGGGGTACTGCATTACTGAATTATAGGATACTAACACTGATCAATCGAATACATTCACACCCCTGACTCCTGAAGATTTATACTGACACAGAAACTGTGGAAAGTAGTTACATAACTCACCATGACTCCTCATAAGCTACTGAATATGTGGGGGTGCACACAATAATTTGAATAATATCTTTGATTTTGTAAAACATACGTACGGAAAATGAAGACTCACATGGCTTGAATTTCATTATCCATACTTCTCATAATATTATAGAGAGGAAAACATAAGTAAAATCCCATAAATCATCATAAAATCATCAATATTCATCATAAATTCTCATGACTCATCATAGACAACCAAACTCATCAACTCAAGACTTGGAGCGACTCGATAGTTTAAGAAACATACTCTTATGGACAGTGGAGTTTCCTATAACCGACAACCCCACGTGAGCCACGTGGAATACCAACATTTGCCCTCCTAGGGAGAGCACTCCCATAGGCGGGAGTGTTGTACTCTTGCCAGGGAGTACAACCTTAAAGCTTTCATAATCAAAATTCGGCTCTCTGGCCAACAATATCATCATCAACAACTCTACAGTGGCACATAGGTTTGGGCAAATACCAAATTTCCCTCTCGGTGCTAAGTAATACTCCCCGACTAGCTTATAACGCATTAAGAAATCCTCCACAACATCACAAAGGTCTATCATAAAGACCAAATCAAATCTCTTTATCATTTATCAAATCATATCAATTTGTGGATTCCTAACTCAACACATATTAGCTCAAAACATTTTAATTTTTCTCAACATCAACATGGTATCAATAACAAAACATTTCATCTCTGCGAGCTTAAAATCAATATAAATCATCCCGACTCTGCGGATGCAAATCAATATTCTCAAATGATCATTATTTCATTTCAATATTCAAATCATGACAATAGCTTTTGAAAAGCATTTAAGATCTTCAAATCATAGTAAGATTTTGTATGTCGTAATGGCTCTTATATCAAGAATCCTCAAAAAAATAATTTCATAGTAGTGGTATGCAATTTATGGCATAAAATCTCAATTTAAGAAAACAAGATAATAAGGTTATTATGTATACCAATATTAGACGATTCAAAGTTCCATAAATCATATCTTGAAAACAGTTGAAATATCAACTCATGGTAGAAATATGAAATTCACCATATCAAATCATAACGTGGGAATAATAAAGTAATCATTTTCATCAAAGCTTAAACAATTTATATTTTTCATAACCTCATAATTAGTCATTAAAACGTCTTGGGTATTTACCCACTTTACAAAATCATGATATTCCAATGATAAAATCAATTCTTTGGGCACAAGAATGAAAAGATATTCTTGTTCAAAACCCCACATATTAAGTTCTCACGAAATTCATGTTAAGTTCTTAAATCATCGAAAATTCACCAATCGTAGCACGACTAAGATTATTGTAGAACTGACTCAGCTCTAGACCAGTAGACTATTTTGGGCATACGTACCCCCAGCAATCAATAACATAAGTAATACGTAGTATACAACAACGCATACTCACATGCCCACAGGCCATCATGCACCATGCATTCATTAACACCTCATACCAATCATTTGAAGATCATATTCATATCCAAGTATTGGGATCTCATGCCATTACATCATAGATCATTCAACAAGGATGCATATGGTTAAGGAAGAATACAACATAACATAGTTCATCCAATCGGGATACACACAAATAACATACATTCAACACATCATGGTTTACTTCTCAAGGTTCTTTCCTTTAAGATCTTGATATATGCAATTCGACTTATAATTAGACATTTCACACTTAGCGTGGCCTAATGGCCTTACCATTTCTCTTAAGCATCATAGTAAATACGTAGTATGCAAGTATGGTATGAACTCATCACTTCGATCACAAGGGGTCATACGATCAATTCTTCTTTAACTAGGCATTTCTACAATTACCTTGCATGCACCATTTAGGCATAGGTCAGTATGAACAATTACATATGCTACAACACCATCATTCATCTTAATTCCACCAACTAAATCCCTCGTCCGCACTTACAACCATATCATAAGCCTTCCACACAACATCCCCAATTTTAGATAATAACATGGAGTTCATGTTAAACATACACATAGAAAGTAGTCTAGTCATTTAGAACTTATTATATCCTAAGAACGTAAATTTATAGCCTCTTAGACAATTCCACAAATACCTTACATGCACTTTTAGGCATTGGTGAATTCGTCAAATTCTCATGTTTTCTGCCACCCCATATATCTCATCCAACATACATAATCATCACATGCATGTATCAACCAACATACAGCATCACCATACATATATATATATCAACCAACATGCATAATCATCATATATATATATATATATCAAGTAACATACATAATCCTCATATATATCTCAACCATCAAATAGCAATCAACATATATATATATATATATATTATCAAAGTCTAGAAAAAATATATATATATATACATACATTTTCTAGACTTTGATGATGTGTGTATATATATATATATATGTTGATTGATATTTGATGGTTGAGATATATATGAGGATTATGTATATTACTTGATATATATATATATATATATATATATATATATGATGATTATGCATGTTGGTTGATATATATATATATATATTTGGTGATGGTTTAGGTTGGTTGATACATGCATGTGATGATTATGTGTGTTGGATGAGATATATGGGATGGCGGAAAACATGAGAATTTGACGAATTCACCAATGCCTAAAAGTTCATGTAAGGTGTTTGTGGAATTGTCTAAGAGGCTATAAATTTACGTTCTTAGGATATAATAAGTTCTAAATGACTAGACTACTTTCTATGTATACGTTCAACATGAACTCCATGCTATTGTCTAAAATTGGGGATGTTGTGTAGAAGGCTTATGATATGGTTGTAAGTGCGGATGAGGGATTTAGTTGGTGGAATTAAGATGAATGATGGTGTTGTAGCACATGTAATTTTTCATACTGACCTATTCCTAAATGGTGCATGCAAGGTAATTGTAGAAATGCCTAGTTGAAGAAGAATGGATCGTATGACCCTTGTGATTGAAGTGATGAGTTCATACCATACTTACATGCTACATGTTTACTATGATGCTTGAGGGAAATGGTAAGGCCATTAGGCCACGCTAAGTGTGAAATGTCTAATTATGGGTCGAATTGCATATAGCAAGATCTTAAAGAAAAGAACCTTGAGAAGTGAACCATGATGTGTTGAATGTATGTTATTTGTGTGTATCCCGATTGGATGAACTATGTTATGTTGTATTCTTCCTTAACCATATGCATCCTTGTTGAATGATCTACGATGTAATGACATGAGATCCCAATACTTGTATATGAGTATGATCTTCAAATGATTGGTGTGAGGTGTTAATGAATTCATGGTGCATGATGGCTTGTGGGCATGTGATTATGCATTGTTGTATACTACGTATTACTTATGTTATTGATTGCTGGGGGTACGTATGCCCGAAATAGTCTTCTGGTCTAGAGCTGAGTCAGTTCCGCGATAATCTTAGTCGTGCTACGATCGATGAATTTTCGATGATTTGAGAACTTAACATGAATTATGTGAGAACTTAGTATGTGGGTTTTTGAACAAGAATATCATTTCATTCTTGTGCCTAAAGAATTGATTTTATCATTGGAATTTCATGATTTTGTAAAGTGGGTAAATACCCAAGATGTTTTAATGACTAATTATGAGGTTATGAAAAATATAAATTGTTTAAGCTTTGATGTAAATGATTACTTTATTATTCCCAAGTTATGATTTGATATGGTGAATTTCATATTTATACCGTGAATTGATATTTCAAGTGTTTTCAAGATATGATTTATGGAACTTTGAATCGTCCAATATTGGTACACATAATAACCTTATTATCTTGTTTTCTTGAATTGAGATTTTATGCCATAAATTGCATACCAATACTATGAAATTATATTTTTGACGATTCTTGATATAAGAGCCATGATTTGAGTTACATTACGACATACAAAATCTTACTATGATTTGAAGATCTTAAATGCTTTTCAAAAGCTATTGTCATGATTTGAATATTGAAATGAAAGAATCATCATTTGAGAATATTGATTTCCATCTGCAGAGTCGGGATGATTTATATTGATTTTAAGCTTGCAGAGATGAAATTCTTTGTTATTGATACCATGTTGATGTTGAGGAAAATTAAAATATTTTGAGCTAAAATGTGTTGAGTTAGGAATCCACAAATTGATATGATTTGATAAATGAGAAAGAGATTTGATTTGGTCTTTATGATAGACCCTTGTGATGTTGTGGTGGATTTTATAACACGTTCTGAGCTAGTCGAGGAGTATTACTTAGCACCGAGAGGGAAATTTGGTATTTCCCCAAACCTATGTGCCACCGTATGGTTGTTGATGATGATATTATTGGCCAGAGAGCCGAATTATAATTATGAAAGCTTTAAGGTTGTACTCCCTGGCAAGAGTACAACACTCCCCCCAATGGGAGTGCTCTCCCTAGGAGGGCAAACATTGGTATTCCACACGGCTCACGTGGGTTTGTCGGTTATAGGAAACTCCCCTGTCCATAAGAGTATGTTTCTTAAACTATTGAGTCGCTCAGAGTCTTGAGTTGATGAGTTTGGTTGTCTATGATGAGTCATGAGAATTTATGATGAATATTGATGATTTTATGATAATTTATAGGATTTTACTTATGTTTTCCTCTCTATAATACTATGAGAAGTATGGATAATAAAATTCAAGCCAAGTGAGTCTTTATTTTCCATACGCATGTTTTACGAAATCAAAGATATTATTCAAATTATTTTGTGAACCCCCATATATTCAATTACTTATGAGGAGTCATGGTGAGTTATGTAACTACTTCCCATAGTTTCTGTGTCAGTATAAATCTTCAGGAGTCAGGGGTGTGAGTGTATTCGATTGATCAGTGTTGGTATCCTGTGATTCAGTAATGCAGTACCCCAGTACAGTAGTGAGTTTCGAGGACAGTAAAGTGGTATCCGAGCTGTGGTATCTGGAGTCGTTATAATTGTTATAGTGGTTGTGAACTGTGCATTCATATATGTGTACTTGTTCATTATTCTCATGATTATTCTGTTGATTAAATGTTCATGCATAAGCCCTTGTATTTAGCCTTCCCTGTTTGCATACTCAGTACATCTTAGTACTGACGCATTCACGCTATGGTGTTCTTTTATTTTTGGGCACCATAGGTTCAGAGGAGTGAAACTTGGAGCATCTTAGAAGACACTTGTATAGCAGCAGTGGGTGCAGCAGTGAGTCCTCATCATCCGAGGATGTTGTTATTACAGTATTTGATTTTAGTAGACGGAGTTAGTTGGGGGAATTGTCCCTTCAACTCCACAGTTCAGGCAGTGTAGAGGCTTTTCAGACAGATATATTAGTGTGTGGTTTAAGGTATTGTATATTTCTAGATGTTTGAACCTTATGTCAAGTGTTAGCCCATTTTCGCATGTATTTTATTATATTATGCAGTGAATAGGTACAGATATCAGAAAAAGGGTTAGCTTGTGGTCCTTTGGGATCATAAGCACCATGTGGTATTCCGGTTTTTGGGAATTGGAGAGTTACAAACTTGGTATCAGAGCCTAAGGTTCAACAGTGTCCTAGGGAGTCTGAAAAGCTGCATCTAGTAGAGTCTTGTACAAGAGTGTGTTGCGCGCTACATTCATGTATGGGAGGCTATGGTATGTTTAGAAGAGTTTTCGTTCGTTAATGATCTAGATCGTGCTATAGCAAGATTTTCCAAGAGAGTTATGTAGACTCTTGTAATGATCTACTTATGTCAGATTTACCTTACTCTTAAGGTAACAGAAGTAGTGAAGCCAAAGTCTTTCAGATAGAAATTTCTCTAACGGTCCCTGCAGATAGTTTCGGGACAGTGTTCTCTAAAGTGAGCAGAGTATGCCTTATGGGGTTAGCTGTTTATATGGTGAATGAATAGGCTTGAAATTATATATGTAAGAATCTAAGTGTGGAAGTTGGGAATTATATGTATAGATTGATAGAGATATAGCTGCAATTCTCATGGTGTGGAGAAGTATAAGATTAAGAGATGTGATATTTGAAGGCTAGAATGAGAATAGTATGCTTATTAAAGATTTGTGGATATTCATGTTATTTTTTAGAAGCTAATCTTGAATCTTTGAAGAATGTAAGTTTGTGGAGTACAAACTAAGTATTAAGATGTGAGTGTGGTATTAGTAGCCTATGAAGAAATCAAAGCAGATAATATGTTTAGTAAGACAAGTAGGTTTTGAAAAGAGTGTATGTATATGATGATGATTGTAAATACTAAGGAAAGATAAGAGTTGTATTCCAAGAAGTAGCATTGGTATTGAATTTATGTTTTCAGGTGTAGTCTTTCTGGATGAATTAAGTTATCATTTTGTGCACCGTTGTGCCTTAGACTCTAGAGTACATTGGTTGTAGTTCATTTTGGGGTTTAGCCAAGTATTCAAAAGTGTCTGACGATGACTTAAAGCTGAGAGGAGGATGATAGAGAAAGTGACAAGTTAGGCCCTCAGAATCTGGTAGTGGTGCCAGTAGGTATGGAAAAGCAGTAAAGGGAGACAGTTCCTAACCCATTCTTATTTTAGTGAAATATGTCTAGAGGGACCTTGGGTCCCAAGGGGGAGATACCCCATAATGTTATAATAATTGCATGTTCATGCTCTTTCTATGATGTTAACCTCATCGTTTATTGTATTTCTAGTTATGCTTTCGAGAATTTAGTATATTAGGTATATTCGTATTTAATATGCATGTTCAATAAAAAGGAACTCGAATTGTGGGCATGTTTGAACATGTATTGAAGAGATTGGTTGGGTTATGATTCTGTGCATTTGAGATGCATATGTGTTGTGAAAATTTGCCCATAAGTGGGTTGTTGAATGTTTTATGCGATAGATGTGCATGACTAGTGAACATACACAGAGTATTGGTTGCTTCAGTCGTGTGGTTATGTTTTGAGATGTGTTGCTGTCTTGAATAAACCCAGTCGATTAGTGTTCTTGATCTGGCCTTCACATTCGAGGACGAATGTTTCCAAGGGGGAGATGATGTCAAAATTTTGTGTGTAAACGTATTGGATCCTATCTTCGAAAATGAATTATAATTTTTCTGTGTGTCAGTTCTTGGATTTCGACCCATCATTTAGTAGAGCATCAAATAAGCTTTCCAACGATATGTGGATCACCCAAAACGGACACTCTAGCAATGAGTTACGATGATTCCGATCAAACTACGACCATTCCGATCGAACTGTGAACAGTAAAATGTGCAGGAAAAAAAATACTGCAGCCAGGCGATTATTTTGGTCAACTTCAAAAGATCATAAATCCTTGTACATAATGAACTGTGTGAGCTACTATATATCAACGGAAATCCCTGAGAGTCTTCTTTCTAATAAAATTGGTTTCATCCAATTTAAACATCAAAGTAAAAAGTTATGGTCAATTTACTTCAGCCTATCGGATAGATCACTGAAGGACAGATTCGGGTTTTATTTGTTTCTTAGGGGCATTTTGGTCTTTCACCACTCTTTTAAACCTCTATAAATACCCCATTCAGCTGAGAACTTGTATTATTTTCCTCTCATTTCTCTTATATGTATGTGTGTGTGTATGTGTGTATATATATATATATATATATCAAGTTAGGGTTAGGGTTTTGAATTGGGGAAATTAATTGGAGGCTTTGATTCAAGAATTCCTTCCGTCAATCTCTTCCGGCCACGAAATCATGAAATTTCAATGATAAAATCAATTCTTTGGCACAAAAATGAAAAGATATTCTTGTTCAAAACCCCACATACTAAGTTCTCACGGAATTCATGTTAAGTTCTCAAATCATCGGAAATTCATCGATCGTAGCACGACTAAGATTATCGCGGAACTGACTCAGCTCTAGACCAGCAGAATATTTCGGGCATACGTACCCCCAGCAATCAATAACATAAGTAATACGTAGTATACAACAAAGCATACTCACATGTCCACAGGCCATCATGCACCATGCATTCATTAACACCTCACACCAATCATTTGAAGATCATATTCATATACAAGTATTGGGATCTCATGTCATTACATCGTAGATCATTCAACAAGGATGTATATGGTTAAGGAAGAATACAACATAACATAGTTCATCCAATCGGGATACACACAAATAACGTACATTCAACACATCATGGTTCACTTCTCAAGGTTCTTTCCTTTAAGATCTTGATATATGCAATTCGACCCATAATTAGACATTTCGCACTTAGCGTAGCCTAATGGCCTTACCATTTCCCTCAAGCATCATAGTAAACAGGTAGAATGCAAGTATGGTATGAACTCATCACTTTGATCATAAGGGGTCATACGATCCATTCTTCTTCAACTAGGCATTTCTACAATTACCTTGCATGCACCATTTAGGCATAGGTCAGTATGAACAATTACATGTGCTACAACACCATCATTCATCTTAATTCCACCAACTAAATCCCTCGTCCGCACTTACAACCATATCATAAGCCTTCCACACAACATCCCCAATTTTAGACAATAACATGAAGTTCATGTTGAACGTATACATAGAAAGTAGTCTAGTCATTTAGAACTTATTATGTCCTAAGAACATAAATTTATAGCCTCTTATACAATTCCACAAACACCTTACATGCACTTTTAGGCATTGGTGAATTCGTCAAATTCTCATGTTTTCCGCCACCCCATATATCTCATCCAACACACATAATCATCATATATATATATATATATATCAAGTAACATACATAATCCTCATATATATCTCAACCATCAAATATCAATCAACATATATATATATACATCATCAAAGTCTAGAAATATATATATATATATATATATATATATATACATAACTTGAACTTCCAAAAAGGGATTCGTGGACTCTATGGACGAAAGGAGTTCATCGATAAACACTTGCATACCTTAGATTTCGTGGCCGAAAGAGATTAAAGGAAGGAATTCTTGAATCAAAGCCTCCAATTAATTTTTTCAATTCAAAACCCTAACCCTATATATATACATATACACACACACACATACATATAAGAGAAATGGGAGGAAAATAATATAATTTCTCAGCTGAATGGGGTATTTATAGAGGTTTAAAAGAGTGGTGAAAGACCAAAATGCCCCTAAGAAATAAATAAAACCCGAATCTGTCCTTTAGTGATCTATCTGATAGGCTGAAGTAAATTGGGCATAACTTTTTACTTCGATGTCCAAATTGGATGAAACTAATTTAATTGGAAAGAAAACTCTCAGAGTTTTCCGTTGATATATAGCATCTCACACAGTTCATTATGTACAAGGAGTTATGATTGTTTGAAGTTGACCAAAAAAATCGCCTAGCTGTAGTATTTTTTTTCCTGCACATTTTACTATTCAAAATTCTATCGGAATGGTCGTAGTTTGATCGGAATGGTCGTAACTCATCGCTCGAGTGTCCGTTTTGGGTGATCCACATATCGTTGGAAAGCTTATTCGATGCTATACAAAATGATGGGTCGAAATCCAAGAAATGACACACAGAAAAATTATAAATCATTCTCGAAGATAGGATCCAATACGTTTACGCACAAAATTTCGACGAAGAATTTTTCAGGGTATTACATAGACCATAATTAATAAAAAAATTTAAACATAAAAAACTCAGCCAATAAAAAAATATATTAAAGAAATAAAAAGAAAAAAAATAGTCATCATCTTCTTCATAACCCACCATTTTCATTTTTTCCACCCTCTTTATCTCTTCTTCCTTACACTGTAATAATCTTTGTCCAGAAACAAGAAAGAACCTTTTCTCTCTTTTCATTTTCCTTTGTGTTACCTTTCAAATTTACACAGATTCTTGATAAAAGAGGAGTCTTTGTGTTAAAAAAAAATCCGTTTTTTGTTACTGTGTTTGGTTAGCTATGGGGTTCTCAAAGAAGCATCAATTAGTAGAAGAAAGCAAAGAAGAGAAAAAAATATGGGTAATTACTGGAATAGCATTTAGGCCTAATAAACTGAAACCAATATCAACAAAGCTAAATAGCGAAGAATCTGAAGAAGACGATGAAGTAGAAGAGAGTTTAACAACTCCGACATCGAGAGATTCAAGGATACCGGAGAAACTTTTATGTCCACCAACACCAGTTAAACGTAGGCCAGCTTCAACTTGTCAATAAAAAGAAATGCTTTAATGATGAAAAAAGGAATTTTTTTTTAGAGATAAGTGAAGAAGAAGATACCATTTTTTTATTTTTACTTTTGTGTGCTCAATAATGGAGAAAGAGGTGTTTGAAAGAAAAGAAGAGGGGGAGGATCAGGTAGGCAGCTGAAGGGGGGATATTAATTTTTTTAAAATTAGATTTGAGTATATTAGAAAATTATTTTTATGATTATTATAAGTTAAAATGCCATGTGTCATTATTTAATTGGTCACTTTGCCACATCATTAGCGTGTGTATTACATGCATTTTATAATTTTGGCCACATCAGCAGATTGTGCTTAATTGAAACGTTTTGTAAAGGAGTAAAGAGTTCAATAGGTACATGACCTAATTGAGGTGCCTATACGAAAAAAATTGAATAATTGAGGGGGTTGTATATGTATTCTGCCTATAAATATATAAAATAAATCACACTCTATCTCCTTCAATACCCCCACCCCTCACCCCGCACCCCTGCGCTCTATCTTCTTCAATGCCCCCACCTCCCACCCTTACCCCTCACTCCTGCACTGGTATTTCTTTTTCTTACCACCTCATCACCATTCATATCTTTATTTATCTTTTTCATCTCTAGAACTACCACTTGAAGATACCCTTAGATTAGTGGCGGAGCCACAACCAACGAAGGGTGGTCAGATGAACACCCTTCATTGGAAATTTTTTTTGATTATATAGATTAAATATAGATATTTATGGCTATATACATGTTGTTGCACACCCTTAACAAGCTAAAGAAGCATAGTCCAGTGGTCAAGAGTGTGTATTTTCGCATCAATAACCCGGGTTCGAACCTTGACAAGTCCAAACTATTTTATTTTCTTTGTTTTTTTAAATAGTTCTTTGATCAAGAGAAAATATGAACACCCTTAACCAAAAGTCTGGCTCCACTAATACCTTAGATTAAGAATCTTAATAACTCGATTGATCAATTGACTGTATGAATTTTACTTTGTTAGCTAGAATTCAGTTTCCTAATCATTCTGTCCCATAATAGTAATAAAAGAAAAGATATTGTGGATTAAAGAAGTTGGCCATTACCTTGGGTAAAGTATAAGTCAATATCCATGGGCCTGGAAATCTACTTATTTATATTTGTGTTAATTTTCTAGCAGTGGGTATTTCATATTTGCCACCATTACATACTTTTTACACCCACTGTCCATCATTCACGATTCTGGACCACAATTGTATTTTTATTTTTGACACAGCCTCAAACAGACATGTGTTTTTGATTTAATTAATGAGTTCAAAAAGAAGAAATCTTGATGGTTGATCGAAAACCCCATGAATCCAATTCAAAGAAAGTTCTGAAATATCGCAAAAATTAGCATTTGGACATGAAAAAATGACAATGATTCATTAGAAAATCATACTGTTTTTTATGACGAAGAAAAAGAAGTCAAAGAGACCAAGAAAATGAACTCAAAAAGAAGAAATCTTGATGCTGATGAGTTAGAGGGAATCCAATTCCAAGAAATTTTGTAGGGGTGGGGATGGACAGGGTTGGTGAGAGAAATCAAGAAGGAGGGAGAAGGAGGGGTGGTTTGAAGAAGATAGAAAAGGGGGTGGGGGTATTTTTTAATTTAAAATACTTTTTAAATATTTTATATATATTTAGAAATATAATATGTATATTTTATATATATTATATAAATATAAAAAAGTTTAAAAATATTTTACTTGCGTGGCTCCGACGTGACAGTGATATGGTGCTGATGTGTGGACAAATGTAACACACTCTCCATTGTGAGAGTGATATTATATATTAAGAGGTGAAACTAATATATTTTAAAGATGTTAAGGAGGTTAAATAAATGAAAGTTTATTTTAAGGGGTAAAGTAAGTTGAGCGGATAAGTTCAAGGGTGAAATGATGTTTTTTCTCTTTAAAATATCATAGTTAAAAATAAGTTGAAAATTAATATTTTTTATTTATTTTTGAAGATGCAGCAACAAGAATGTTAAAAATATGATTGACACTTCTTTTCCACATGTGGTTGGACAAAAATCTTTATTATGATCAAATTGATTGCATCTTGATTTGAAATCGTTTTGAACCTTTCTTTAATCCCATTTCACCAAACTATTAGATTTTTGAACCATAAGCTCTGATACTACTTGTTGGATTCGAAATTGAGAGGGCGTCATGCGGAGCTAATAGTTTGCAAACCAAGACGGTCATAATTATGACGATAAATAAAAGCATACTAAAACATAATATTATTGATATGATTTGGTGAATTGGCCTACACATAAAACTAATATTAAAGAAAATATAAAAATTGTTGGGAGAAAATCTCCTCCTAAACAAGACTCTTAAAGGACTACATTGTGAATCCTATTGTGTTATTGTATCAGAAGAGGTTATTCTATTTATAAAGTTCCAAAACTTTTCTAGCCAAATTTGAAAAAGAATTATATTTTCTTGAAAAAGTAAAAATAATTATGATATTACTTTTATTTTCCTTCTAAAAGAAAATAGGGAAAAAATCCTAACACCTACTATCTCCCAGTAACAAAAGGTACCAAATAACTCTATACGTCAAAGCTAAGATAGATGAGAAGAAATCAGTTAGTGTTTTTTGTCTACGCTGAAATTTGAATGCGAGACCTAAAGGTTCTCGTTCACTTCTTTGACCACTGCGCAACATCCTTGACCACATGTTCACACGTTTTACTCGTTGAAACTGGATGTATTGGGGTGAAAGTGTGGAAGTTACTGATTATTGACCATTAAACTGATTTGAATCTAGCTCGATGCACTTTTAACTAAGGCTGTACAAAAATCGAACCGACCGATAAATCGAACCGATAAAAATGTTATTGGATTATTGGTATTGGGTTATCGGGTTAACGTTTTTTATTGGTTTTATAAAAAATTTTATTGGGTAAACGATTCAATATCGATTTTAGCTTATTGGGTTACGGGTTAAACCGATAACTCAATAAGGATACACTAAGTTATTGTTTTATCCTATTTATGTTATATATTTAAATCTCTCTTTCTCTTTATCTCTCTCTCTCTCTCTATCTATCTATCCATCTATCTCTCCCTCTCCCCCCCCTCTCTCTCTATATATAGATATGTGTATATATATAAATTATATGCACTACTAATTCATAATTCAGTGATTCACAAAGTATTAACCTATTCAGGGCAACAAAGGTACAATATAAAGTTCGGTTATTATCATAATAAAAAGCTTGAAGCATTTATAGCTTCCAACAATTAAGATTCAATTTTTTTCCTAACTAACATTCAGTTCAAGTTTGAAGATTCTTGTAAACTAAAATGCATTGCGTAGGTTTTAGCGGTAATTAAGATTTTATTTTTTCTATGTTAGTTGTTGCTATTTCTATTTTATAAGTATTTTCTTATTGGTTAAACCGAAAACCGAACCGTTAAGGACCAAAAACCAATAAGAAAATTTCTTATTGGTTGGTTATTGGTTTTACATATTTAAAAATCGAAAACTGATAAATCGAACCAATAACACGTAAAACCGAATCAAACCGACCGATACACACCCCTACTTTTAACCAATAAAATTTTGCCTTTCTTAAAGGGACATAAAAAATAGGAACTCTTTTTCTAATTCTACTCTTTCGTAAACCAAATCGTCAGATAAAATTAAAGTTGCTTACAACAAAATATATCGAGCTATGCAAGCGTTATGTTTGAGCACAACCAACGGAAATCATTCGCTGTAACGTCTTAAATTGCATGATCTTACTTTTTCTTCAAACTGAGTACCACTTGCAAGCCACCACAAATTGAGGTGAGCTGCATCCTCCTCACAGCTTGAAGACTTAAATACCAAGAAAGATTCTTATACACTGTTCTACTATATGCACGGGAGATAATATCTGATTAACAATACGCACTTTCTATCAAACAAAATTTGAAATTTGGAAGTCGTATTACACACACGTACATACTCCAACAAAAAGGAAGAAAAAGAACTTGAGAAATCCAAGACTAAAGAGGTCTAATAGTTTAGTCAGGCTCATTGGAACGGATCATATCCTAAAGAAGCTAGTAAGCAAGCCCTCCCATTCCAGTGATGTTTTTCTTTTTGTTACTTCGAAAATAGCTGTTTCAGCTTGAGTCCCCTGTGTCAAAGATGAGAACCAAAAAATGCTAGGCATCCGGATAAAAGAATGTCTATCCTAATCAGTTCGGGTAGGATTGCATGTATGAAGAACAAACTATTTCCTCTTAGATTAAAGACCTTAATAACAAGAAAAATCCTTAAATCCTTGTATGATGCTCTACAGTCTACACAAATTCATGTTCGGAGGACATCTTACCAAATTCATACAATTAGGACATCTGATATGGTTTAATAACGACAAATTAACCTTCTGGTGTGGTATCACAAACTAATTTTAACAGGCATTTCTTCTCTTCTTCTCAAATAAACAAGAGCAAAAGACTAATTTCAGACGAACAAACAAACAAAAGCCATAACATGACAAAACCAGCATAGTAGAAAGTAGAGTATTATTCAATATGGTAGTAAAAAATTCACAATATCAACACCAACCATTAGGCCATCTGTTCTTGAGATCTAATCTCTTGAATACTTTCTTTTTCTTTGAGTTAGATCCTTGGGAGGAACTCGAGCTAGAAGAAGCCAGTCGTACTATATTCAGCTTCTGTCGTGGTCGCCATATTAGTTTCCAGAACTTACCTCGACGAACTAGGTAGGCTGCAGGAGCTTCGTATTTCGAGGCCTCAGCATTCAACAAGTTCAGAAAGTTGTCATTTTCCAGCTCCAAGAAAACTTCATCTCTTGTCCGAATAGTATTCAGCCTAGTGTACCTTTGCTCAAGAGATTCTTTAGGTACATTTCTTGCCAATAGAGGTGAAGCACCACCCCAATTATTTCTACACAAAGATGGGTGTTGGGGTGTCCTGAACTCTAGTAAATCCCTTTGCCTCATCAAATTCACTTTTCAATTTTCACTCTCTTACCTCTTTCTATGGGTCCATAAGCACTGTTAGCACGCAATATAATATCCAAATGATTCCTGTTTGAACTCACTCTAACCTCTATCTGTCCAAAAATCTTTTCTTATTCTATAAAAAAAATGGATTTTCCAAGATCAAGTTCATATGATTGGTCATAATAGCCCTTTAACTTCAAGCTTAATTGGCGTGTATATGGTCATATTCAATCTATTTTGGCATCAAATGGATTTAATTAAGATGGATAATATGGGTGAAAAACTCAAGAAAAGGGTACAATTGGACGGTTAACTCAAGAAATTTAAACAACGCAAAACAGAAGCCTAGATTCTGCAAAAGGACAACCAATTGGAACTTCCTAACAAAGCTGTGTACCTAGAGAAAGATACTTTCTTTTAACTTGGATGATATTTTGTAAATGAAGATCATGAACTCATTGAAAATTTATTATTCCCCCCTATTTTATTTTGTTTTTCTGGTTTTGACCCACCACATAATTTTAGAAAGCAGAGAAGAATTTTGAATGTTGCAATCTTAAACTATTTATATGTAGAATATACCAAAATGTTTTTTAACATTGTGGTCTTGAGCATGGCATGAGGAAAGTTACAATTGGATGCCAACAAAGAGAAGAAATATTTTTTATTGAACGGACTAAAAAGGAAAGTAAATCAAACAAATTGAAACCGAAGGAAGGAGTATGTCTGTATCTTTTGCACATGCTTTCTGTAAGTTGCTGTCATGTAAAATGGCAAAAATTTTGATACGGGTGTCACGGGCTCGAGACCATTTACTAGAAGCTAAGCTCAGAAACTACAACGGCTTCAAGGTGCGTTTATGAAAATGGACACGGTTGAGCTTGTTGCAAACTCGCCCAAGGGAGTGTACGTCTTGAGGTGTGAGGGCTGGCCTTAGATGCTCAAAATACACCCAAGGCCGCCCCAAAATACTCCACACCCGCTACCCCTTCATTAAGGCTAAAGGGGTCCTTTTTCCAACCTTTTGTAATAGACTATTTAAAGTGTGTCCTTTAGTCTTGTTCCTTAGTTATCTTATTCTTGAAACCACTTGTATATTGAACATCATTTTCCTTTCAAGAAGAGAGTAGACTACCAAACATTTGAACATCATAAGTGAAAGGTTCCACTTGTGTTGTGAAACAGCTAGAAACATGAGTGCTTGAGTGAACCGAGTTCCTCTTATGTTCGCATAAGAACTTGGTGTGTGTTAATGTGATTCATAGAGGTTTTAGAGTTTGATACACTCTTTAGTTGCTACATTTCGTATTCTCCTTGTGTCAAGTTACCTATCTTTTATCATTTTCCATTGGTGTTTGATTCTAGCGTTGTCTTGTTGTCTTGTTGTTGCGGGTTTAGGCGTGTTGTTGTAGGTTGTTTTCGGACTATTTTGGTGTTGTAGATACCGTTTGGTATCATTTTGTACCAGAGCTAAGGCTGGCCGTGTTATTACACCACCAATCTGGGGCTCTTCTTGTTGAAAAAAAGAAAAGAAAAGGTGTTGTCGTGTGACTTATGTTTGGCCGGGAAGTTGTCTAGATTTAGATGTTTTTGCTTGTCTTAGTGTTTTTGTGTGTTAGCTTGTTGTTTACCTAGCACACTTAAGTCTAAGGTCTAAGATTTGAGCTCTTGTTAAGTGTTGTTGAAGGGCTGGACGACTTGGAAATTATTGTTGTTCAAAGTGTTCTTGTTGTTGTTCATATTGTTCTTGTGTAATATTCAACAAAAGGCCTTGTTAGATTTGAAAGGGAGAAGAGAGAGGTAAAGTCTTGTGTTTTTCTTGGAATTAGTTTCAAGACAACACCAAAGAGGCAAATAAACAAAAGAACTTCCAAAAGCTTACTTACCAAAAGGTGTCAAACCTTTTTAAAAAAGAACCAAAAGTGGAAAGGGCCAAAGCCAAAGCAAAAAGGTGTTTTGCCATTTTGGTGCAAGTTGGTGAAAAGTTGATTGACACCTTTGACCTTTATAAAGAGAGTCCTAAGTCTTGTCTTTTCACTCCAAAACCGAAAATCCTTATCAAACAAACAAGATTGAACAACTCAAGTTAGAAAACTTCAAACTTCAAACAAAAACAACATCACTAACAGCCAAATTCGTGGGCCATGCCAACAACTAGGATCAAGTCATTGGACATTCTTAGTTTCTCTCCTTGTCTCTACTAGTTTCTTTATATTGACTCCTACACTAGTTGGCAACTAAGTAACAATCTACTAAGTTATGAACTAGTTTTCAAGTACGTCTTTTGTGTTGACGTTCCTTGTGGTGCTTTGCTTGTTTATAATTGTAGTTTTTCTTGGTTCAAGTGCGTAAAATACTTCCTTGAGTCTTCCAAACCGAAATCCATTCTAACTCAAGAGTATACTTATTCCTAAGAACTCACAAGTTGATAGCCGGCTTACAATACTTGAAGGGCCAAGAGAGGAACCCGAGTGTGAGAGTGTGAGGATCTTTTTAAACTAACGTTTGTTCATTTTGTAGGTACATTTTCAAATGGAACCACCACACATGGAACCCAAAACTTTCAATGTAAAAATCGTGGATCATAATGTTATAAATGCCCTTGTAGCTAGTCTTGAGTCATTGTCTCGGGATGTTTCTAGAGTGAATACTACAGTTGAGAAGTTGGGTGTGGAAGTGGCCTTTATTAGTAGCCGGGTGAAAGGGGTAGAAAGCCAACGGAGTTCTCGACCCTCAACTCCTCAAAACACATCCCCAACCATTACCTTTGAAGCCATGTACCAAAGAATATACCCACCAAATGCCATTTCTCAAGCCAACTATTACTCATAAGGTCGAGGCCTTTATGGACCTAGACATTCCCCATATCACCAAGTCCCATATCAAGGACTTGGAGCCCAAATGCCACCCTTAAATCCAAATCCTCCACCACTAAATGCCAATCTACCATACAAAATTCCAAATGTCCAAAACCCGTCAATGCAAGAAGAGAGATTTGTGAGAGAGAATAGAAGAGAGGGTTATGGAATGTATGATGATCCTTATTTGAGAGAGGATGGGATGAGGGTTCGAAGGGTATAACCAAGAGAAAACTGAGGGCTTGAAGGTATGGGCATCCAAGGTGTTAGGGAAAGGGATGTTGGCATCAACACTATCAAAATAGGGCTTCTGATCTTTATGGAAGAAAGTAATCCCAAAGAGTTTCTCACATGGAAATCCACATGCGAGAGATTCTTTTAAGTGAATGATCTCACGGAGGAGAAGAAGAGTTGCTACGCTATTGCTCATTTTGAGGGATATGCTACCACATGGTGGAAGTATGGTAAAAGTTTTGGCAACGTATTGATTTAGGGGAAACCCTCACCTTGGTTTCAGTTAAGGTATCTTATGAGGCAAAGGTACCTTCCCAAAAGCTATCAATATGAACCCCTTGAAAAATTGTAGAATTTGAAGCAAGGAAACAATAGTGTGGCAGCCTACTATGATGAGTTTCAACAACTCATCTTGAAACTTGATATAGGGGAGAACAAGTGAGCCACAATATCATCCGGTTCAAGGTTAGCCTAAACAAGGAAATCTATGCATATGACAGTTAATAAGTTTGAAACTATTGAAGGAACCTTTCAAGAGGCTTTGGAGATTGAACGAGAGAACAAGGAAAGGTCGACATACAAAACTAAAACATACCAAGAGTCCTCGGGTTGGACCAAGGGGAAAGAAGTGGTTCCATCGACTTCAAGGGTGAACAAGTCCAAACAACAAACAACCAAGGTCCCTCCACCCGTGAGCAAGATTGCTCAACCACCTCCTCCACGATTTGAGGGCAAGCCGAATGCCTCTTCCAATGTCAAGGAATTCCAATACTTTAAATTTCACGGATGGGGCCACAAAGCTAGTGAGTGTCCTAATCGGCGAAATATGATATTGAAAGAAGGGAAATTATATTTCTTGGGGGATGAATTGGGGCTTGAAATAGCTGAAAATAAAGAAGCCTCTAAAGATGGAGAGGGAGGAAAGGCCGAGAGGCCTAGTGATGATGATAAAGAGGAGGTTTGGCCACAAAAAGGTGAACTTGAAGTACCTAATTTTGTGGTATGAAGAGTTATGATTAGCAAGTGGGAAAACCTCTTTCATACTAAGTGCTTCATTAAGGGGAGTGTGTGCTCCTTGATTATTGATAGCAAAAGTTATGCTAATATAGCTAGTGCCTTGGTGGTAGATCACTTGAAGTTACCAACTAATCTATATGTGAGTCCGTATAGACTCCAATGGTTGAATTATTATGGAGAGTTAAAGGTAACTCGTCAAGTGGTTATTCAGTTCAAAGTTGGAAATTATGAGGACGAGGTTCTTTACGACATTATTCTTATGCAACCTTGCAATCTCTTATTGGGTAGCCATGGCAAAATGATTGGTCGACCAAACATGATGGACGGACCAACTACTACTCCTTTGAGTTCAAGGGTCGGAAGTACAACCTCTGAATACTATTACCATCACAAGTGTGAGGCACATCGATAAATGAAGAGTTTGTAAGAAAAAGGGAAAGAAAAAGAAGGAACCTATGGGTGGAGGAAATGAACCTGAGAGTGGGAAGGGTGAGGGTAAAGAGGGAGTCTTGGCTCTGAGGGGTAGGGATTTGATGGTAAGGTTGGCTCGAAAGGGCAGCCTCTTTAAAGAGTATGATGATACTACTCCCATGTTACTTTTGGCTTATGTTTTAAATGCTAACCCGTCCACTTCCCTTATCCCATCTTCTATTTCTAATGTTTTGTAGGAATTTGATGATGTATTTCCTAGTGAATTGCCACAAGGGTTTTCTCCACTTCGAGGAATTAAGCACCAAATCGACTTTGTTCCGGGGTCATAATTTCCGAGCAAGCCAACTTATAGGAGCAACCCCAAGGATACAAAAGAACTCCAACATCAAGTTGAGGACCTCCTCAACAAAGGATACATCAAGGAAAACTTGAGTCTGTGCACGGTCCCAGTGGTTCTTATGCCGAAGAAGGATGTGATGTGGCGAATATACATGGACTGCTGATCCATAAATAAAATTATGGTAAAGTATCGTCATCTTATTCCTAGGTTAGATGATATACTTGATAAACTAAATAACTCTTGTGTATTTTCTAAGGTTGATCTTAGGAGCAGATATCACCAAATCCGTATGTAATCGTGTGATGAATAGAAAATCGTATTTAAGACCAAGTTTGGTCTATATAAGTGGATGGTCATGCCATTCAGTCTCACCAATGCTCATATTACTTTTATACGGCTAATAATTCATGTGATGAAGTCATTTATTGGCAAGTTTATGGTTGTGTACTTTGATGATGTTTTAGTTTATAGTAAGTCCCTTAATGAACATGTATTGCATCTAAGGAGTGTGTTTGATGTTCTTAGGAAAGAAAAGTTGTATGATAATATTGTGAAATGCTCCTTTGGTGTTGATAAAGTTGTGTTTTGGGGATTTATTATAAGCTCGAAGGGAGTAGAGGTGGCCGAATCCAAGATAACCGCAATTAAAGATTGGCCAACCCCTAAAACCGTGGGTGAAGTTTGAAGTTTCCACGGGTTGGCAAGTTTTTATAGGAGGCTCATCAAAGGACTTAGTACCATTACCGCACCCTTGACCAAAATCATCCGAAAGGGCCAACCTTTTGAAGTGGGGTGAAGAGCAATCTAAGGTCTTTAAGACCCTGAAAGATATGCTCATTTCGGCACCATTATTGCAATTGCCTAACTTTGACAAGATGTTTGAAATAGAATGTGATGCTAGAAATGTAGGCATAGGTGCGGTTTTGATACAAGAATGGAAGCCTATAGCTTACTTTAGCAAAAATTTCAAAGGAGCAACTCTAAAATACTCTACGTATGATTTGGAGTTGTATGACGTGGTTAGAGAGTTAGGCAATTGGCAACACTATCTTTGGACCGACGAATTCGTGATCTGAATGAATCATGAATCTTTGAAGTACCTTCGATCACAACACAAACTTAACAAACAACATGCCAAATGGATTAAATTTCTTGAAACCTTTCTCTATGTGATTCAATACAAAAGGGGTAAGGATAACATGGTAGCCAATGCGTTGTCTAGAAAGCATGTTCTTATGCCCACGTTGTCGTCCAAGCTAATGGGGTTTGAGATACTCAAGTCTTTATATCTCGAGGACCCTTACTTCGCTCCTATCTTTATGGAAAATAAAGTCGTGGTAGGGAAAAGAGGCCCTCGGATCTAAGATCTTATGCCATGTTTGATAGGTTAATGTTTCAGGGAAGACGGTTGTGTGTACCTTCTAGCTCTTAGAGAGAGTTATTTGTAAGGAAAACACACGACGACGGTCTCTTGGGTAAATTTGGAATTGATAATACCCTCAGAGTATTAGAGGAACAATTCTATTGGCCAAGGATGTGCAAAGATGGTGTAAAATTTTGCGGCCAATGCATGGATTGTAGGAGTGATAAGTCTAGGCTCCCTCCTAGAAGCCAAGCTCGGGAACTACAACGACTTCAAGGCGTGTTTATGAAAATAGATGCGGTTGAGCTTGTTGCAAACTCTCCCAAGGGAGTGTACATCTTGACATGTGAGGGCTGGCCTTAGATGCTTAAAATATACCCAAGGTTGCCCCAAAACACTCTACGCCTGCCACCCCTTTATTAAGGGCAAAGGGGTCCTTTTGTAATAGATTATTTAAAGTGTGTCCTTTAGTCTTGTTCCTTAGTTAGCTTATTCTTTAAATCAGTTGTAATATTTAACATCATTTTCCTCTCAAGAAGAGAGTAGACCGCCAAACATTTGAACATCACAAGTGAAAGGTTCCACTTGTGTTGTGAAACGGCTAGAAACGTGAGTGCTTGAGTGAACCGAGTTCCTCTTGTGTTCGCGTAAGAACTTAGTTCTTGTTAGTGTGATTTGTAGAGATTTTAGAGTTTGATACACTCTTTAGTTGATACATTTCATAATCTCCTTGTGTCAAGTTACCTATCTTTTATCGTTTTCCATTGGTGTTTGATTCTAGTGTCGTCTTGTTGTCTTGTTGTTGTAGGTTGTTTGCGAACTGTTTTGGAGTTCTAGATACCATTTGGTATCAAATTTCATACATAGCTCATCAATAAATGGCTCTAGGATCATTGATCAGTTTCCAGTATCTAAAGACAGTAAAGCTCGAGCTATACACAAGATATCGATGAAGCTAAGGGCTGTATCATGGATACCAGTTCCAAATCATTCAAAATTAATCCTCATATCCCTAGATTGCTAGAAAACCTAAGTCTAGTTAAATGGTAATTCATCTGTACGAAACACTTCTGCATCAACTATATAAAGCAGTAGTTCTGCATCCAATGCAGCACTATGGACCAATATTTTGAGTTATCAATCTATTCATAAAAAAATATTATTTGCAATTATCTTCGTGTTTACTCACGTCGCTTTAGCTATCTCGTCTGTATTGCTTCAGGACATGATAATACAGCGAAAGAAATAGATACTAATGATAAACCCCTTTCAGTTATGACTGCAAACGAAGAATCAAGTAGCATGTATTTTTGAAGACTGGTTGCTTATATTTTAACAGCAAGAGGAGAAAGATTATCAGGTAGGCAAGTTAAAGGAACATAAACTAGGTTTATCATAATTAGCGATGAAAAATAAATTTTGTAGCTAAATAACAAATGTATTATCAAATAATTTTGTTAAGTAGAGAAATTTAGCCAGGGATTAGCGCAGAAGTTTGAAGATAATTTCATTTTTATAAGAAAAAAAATTGATTTGTCCTTCAACTTCTCCTGCAAAAATCAAGCATAAGGATTCAAGTCAGGTGTAGCTTCCAATATAAGCAATGATCTAGTCTGAAATTGTAACCAAGGTTACTTTTATCAGCAGTCACTAAGTGGCATGAAAGTTTTTGGTAATTAGATGGAATAAAATTACTTTGTTTGTCAACTCTTTCTTTGTAATCACTATTATTCTGGGTACAAAATCCTGTATGTTTCAACCCAAATTTCAATTCTAAGTTCAATAACATATTTTAAGAATTACAATGAACTTACAATAACTTCAAGCACAAATTCAAGTGAATAACCAAAGTGAAGTGTGTATCAACTTTAAGAAAGAAGATGAAGCAGAAAATTATAGAATCAAGTCCACCGAATGTACGGTTTGTCCTTAAGGAATTTATCTCAAGGTTATGGAATCTTTTCTCCCAGGATAAAATGATCCTCTTTCCGAAAATAGCAGTACCTCAAGTTTCCAGAAACTTCAAATGCACTTAACGATTTGATGATAACACGAGGGTTTTTAGAAGAAGAAGAAAAAAATTATTTTTCTACTAAAAATTGTCTTTACCTGAGGAAAAATTCAGATATTTATAGCCATCAAGGTATTGGTTCATGAAGAGAAGCAATGGTTTAGAAAGGTGCATCCCTATATAATGGTGACAATTTTTCGAAAAAGGTGCAACTCTTTGGAAAAGTCACAACCCATTACAAAGGTCATAACCATTCAATCTGAAAAGGTGCCTATTCAAATTACATCCTTTCTCTTGGTGTCTTTTTGAAAAAAAAAAACTACTAATTTTTCATTCATATGTCTTAAAAATCCAACAATTCCCCACATAAATGAGGAATGACTATTTTAACAAAATATTTATGGAGAAGTGTGTGATCAACAAGCAAAGACTAATTACACCTAGATAAGTAGGTTTTCCTTAAACTGTCTGTACTAAACATGCATCAAATGCACTCGGTCAATAGGTAGATTGATATCTTTGAACTTTCAAACTTTAATGTACAGCTGGACAACACAAGTCACACACTAAACCTTTTACCATTTATGGTTCTCACGATTTTGTTTGTTTCAGCCATAAATATATTTTGGTTTCATGAGAGCGTAGAGAATAAGACTTTGCAAACATTCTCCTTAAAGTGGCTCCCGCTTCACCCTCACATAGGTGATTTCAAAACATTTAATCCTATAGATCAAATTATTTGATCAAACCTCCCAAACTTAGAAACCTTTAAAAAAACCACAAGCCTTATCCTTATTCTCTGAACATTGTCTTCATCATGAGAATGGGTTGAGTATATTGATTATGTTGAACCATTAGTCACAACTTTGCTTGATCTCCTTGAACCTAGATCTTGGGATCTCCAATCTTCTAGGTAGAGTTACTGTTATGCTGACTTGTCCAAGGCCGTAAACCCCTTCCATTCTAGGTTCTCTCAAATTTCTCTCTAGATAGGCCTTTTGTAAGTGGATCTGACATATTATCCTTTGACTTCACACAGTCAATAGTGATAATTCCATTAGAGAGTATTTATCTAATAGTATTATGTCTCTGTCTTATATGAAGAGATTTACTGTTGTATATCATGCTCCCTTCCCTACCTATCGCCACTTGACTATCACAATATATACATATTGGTGCCAAAGTTTTGGGCCAATAAGAAACATCTTTTAATAAATTTAGGAGCCATTTAGCTTCATCACCATCTTTATTTAACGCGATAAATTCATATTTCATTGTAGAGCATGCAATACATGTGTATTTGAATGATTTCTAAGAGAATTCTCCTTCACTTAAAGTGTACGATCCACTCGTGGATTTTACTTTATTCTATTCGATGATCTAATTTACATCACTATATCCTTCAATTACCATTGGATATTTATTATAATGTAAAGCATAATCTTGAGTATGATTTATACACCCCAAAGCTCTTTTTATTGCCATCCAATGAGTTTGATTAAGATTACTCATGTACCCACTCAACTTACTAATAGTACATACTATATGTAATCACGTATAATTTATAATATACACCAGACTTTTCAACACTCTTGCGTAGTCCAATTGTGAGTCACTTTCACCTTCATTCTTTTGAAGTGCAAAGCTCATGTCTAATGGAGTCTTGACAATGCAAAAATCTAAATACTTGAATTTGTCAAGTACCTTTTCAATATAATGAGATTGTGACAACGCCAACCCTTGTAAAGTTTTATGAATTCTAATCCCCAAGATCACATCCGCAACTCCTAGGTCTTTCATATCAAACTTGCTCTTAAGCATTTATTTCATAGTATTTATGTCATAAATGTCTCTATTGATGATCAACATATCATCCACATATAAACAAACAATGACCTTGTGATTTGAAGTGTCTTTAATGTAAACACATTTATCACATTCATTTATCTTGAAGTCAGTTGCCAATATGTTTTGGTCAAACTTTGGTTGCCATTGTTTGGATGCTTATTTTATTCCATAAAGCGACTTAACAAGTTTGAACACTTTCTTTTCCTTACGAGGAACCACAAAACCCTCAAGTTCTTCTATGTAAATTTCTTCCTCTGATTCTCTATTTAGGAATGTTGTTTTCACATTCATTTCATGGATTTTAAGATCATATACTGCCACCAAGGCAACTAACATTCGAATGGACGTTATCCTTATTACAGGCGAGTATGTATCAAAATAATCAAGGCCTTATTTTTGTTTAAAAATTTTCACTACAAGTCTAGTCGTGCCTTATATTTATCAATAGTACCACCCACTTTCATTTTTCTTTTAAAGATTCATTTAGAACCTAAAGGTTTATTTACTAGAGAAAGATCAACCAACTCCCAAGTGTGGTTACTCAAGATTGAATGAATCTCACTATTGACTGTCTCTTTCCAAAAAAGAGCACCCAAAGATGACATCACTCCTTTAAATATTTGAGGCTCATTTTTAAGAAAGAATGTCACAAAATCTGATCTAAAGGATGTTGATGTTCTTTGATGTGTACTTCTACTTGGATTCTCATTGTTATGTACATTCTTGCTTGGTTTATCTTGAGGTCGTTTAGACCCCCCACTAGACCGCTCATGTCTAATTTCATATGGATCAATATGTTCAAGGAACTCAGCATTATCTGATTCAATTATCATATTTTCATTGATATCCAGATGTTCAAATTTATGATCCAAAAACTTACATGCTTTACTGCTTTTAGCATATCCAATGAACATGCAGTCCACAGTCTTAGGTCCTATCTTTACCCTTTTGGGCATAGAAACTTGGAATTTCGCTAGATACCCCCACACTTTGAAATAATTCAAAAAGTAGAAAGTGTCTTACTATGGGGCACTTTATTGAGTATTCGGTTAGCTGTAAGAATGGCTTCTCCCCATAAGTTTTGCGGTAAACCAGAACTTTTGAGTAAGACATTCATCATTTTCTTTAATATTTGATTCTTTCTTTCCTCAATTACATTTGATTGAGGTGAATACGGGATAGTATTTTGATGGATAATTCTATTTTTTACACATATCTCCACAAAAGGAGATTCGTATTCTCGACCCCTATCACTTCTTATCATTTTGATCTTTTCTCTAACTGATTTTCAACTTCTATGTTGTATTGCCTAAATGAGTCTATGACTTCATCCTTATTGTTTAGCAAATAAACATAATAGTACCTAGTTCAATCGTCAATAAAAAGTTATAAAATACTTTTTTCCACCACAAGATGGTATTGACTTTATATGACAAATGTCTGTATGGATTAAGTCTAAGTGATTGGAATTCCTTTCAACAAACTTATATGAATGCTTAGCATACTTTGATTTCACAAACGTTTGACATTTTATTTCACTCAAAGTTTGGAAAAACTTCTAAGTTAATCAGTTTTCTCAATGTTTTGTAATTGACTGTCCTAACTATTCGTGCCACAATTCATTAGACTCAAGCAAGTAAGAAGAATTAGAATTTTTATTGATCTCAACAGTCATTACATTGATCTTAAACAAGACCTCAGTGAGGTAACCTTTTCCTACATACAATTATCATTTGATAATTACAACCTTATCAGAAATAAATACACATTTGAATCCATTTTTTTTTTATCAAAAGTGATATAATAACCAAGTTCTTTCTCAACTCCGGTATGTGAAGGACATTGTTGAGTGTCAACACTATGCCTGATGTCATCTTCAAGCAAAATATTCCTGCTCATTCAACATTTGCTATTGTAGAGTTATACATATAAATTTTCTCCTCATCTTGGGCCGGAGCATACGAAGCAAACAACTCCTTATTGGCATAGACATGGTGGGTGGCACCAAAATCAATCCATCATTCTCTAGGATTATCCATCAAGTTGCATTCTTTCATTTCTTTGAGTTGTTAGGGTCATCCTCCATAGTGTTAGCTCCACTAATTATTGAATTCACTTTTGACCTCTTATCGACTGCTTTATTATCTTCTTCGATGCATAACCCACAATGAGGTCTTCGACTGACATCTTCTTCCTTTTATGCCTCAAGTAGTTTTTTGAATTCTTTCATAAAGATGGCAATTTTTCTATTATAGCAGCTACTTGAAAAGCCTCATTCACAATCAAACTTACACCAAAGGTTATGTGATTATTAAGAACACACTTAACATGTTCAATAAGGTATTTAATATATTCATACCTTCTGCCAGGAGATCATGGATGATTACTTACAATTCTTGTACTTGAGAGACGATAGTCTTACTGTCAATCAACTTGTAGTCAATTAACTTTGCAACAAAGAACTTTTTAGTTCCTGCATCCTCAGTTATATACTTTTATTCTAAACCATTCCACAACTCTTTTGAGGTCTTCATACCATTGTACACATTGTGCAGGTCATCTTGAAGGTCACTCAGTATATAATTCTAGCATAAGAAGTTTGAACGTTTTCATGCCTTTGTTATAAAAAATTACTCCTTGTCCAGTGTCTTTTCGGGAAATTCTAGAGCATTTTCACAAATGAACCTTTGAAGACTTAGAGTCATCAAATAGAAGAACATCTTTTGTTGCCAACATTTGAAATCTACACCCCAAAATTTTTCGGTTTCTCCGTAGGTACCATTGCA
This sequence comes from Capsicum annuum, assembly GCF_002878395.1. Classification (NCBI taxonomy): domain Eukaryota; kingdom Viridiplantae; phylum Streptophyta; class Magnoliopsida; order Solanales; family Solanaceae; genus Capsicum; species Capsicum annuum. The sequence continues at coordinate 48,420,977 of NC_061113.1, read as the reverse complement.
GGCGCAACACTAGTACGACTTATCATAGAAACAGTTGTTGCTCCTACAAATGTCATTCCCTCATTTGCATGACTTTCAGTTTTCATTTTTCTGTCACAAAAATGCAACTAACTTAGTATGTTAGAATAGTAATTATAAAGTTTTAAAAACTTTAAACACAAACTTGTTTCAAGTTTAACGATGAAATTTTTATGTTTTTCTAATTGTCAACTGAATATACTTTAACTTGTGATGAAGTTTTTATATCTTTAAATTACTATTAAATTCAAATAGAGTAGAAAGCAACAAGCTTTAATCTCCAGAAACCAAACAATACAGATTATGAAAGTACTTTATTTATAAATGGTGAAAATAAATTTCATTAAACAAGCACAAAAAAAAATATTCTTTTCCTTTAAATTTCTTAAGATTGGTATTCTAGGTACAAAAATTTGTACTTTTCAACTCAAACTTCAATACTAAGTTCAAGAACAACTTTCAAGAACTGCAATAGAGTTACAACAATTTCAAACACAAGTTCAAGTGAATAATAAAATAAACTATCAAAATGAAGTATTTATCAACTTTAAGAAAGAACATGAAGCTGAAAATTATAGAATCAAGTCCACCTAATGCACGGTGTATCCTTAAGAAATTTATTCACCTCAAGTACCCGAGGTTATGAAATCTTTTCTCTCAGGATAAAATGATTTTCTTTTTGAAAATAGCGTTACCTCAAATTTCTAGAAACTTTGAACACACTAAACGATTTGATGATCACACGAGAGTTTTTAGAATAAGAAGAAGATTGTTTTTCTACTAAAAAATTGTCTTTACCTAAGAAAAATTTTAGGTATTTATAGACATCAAGGTATTGCTTCATGAAGAGAATAATAGTTCAAAAAGGACACCGCTTCATAAAGGTAGCAATATTTTGGAAAAGGCACAACTCTTCACAAAAGTCACAACCCATTGGAGATGTCATAACCATTCAATCTAAAAAGGTGCCTATTCAAATTGTATCCTTTCTCTTGGTGTCTTTTTAAAAAAAACACCTATTCATTTTTCATTCACACCTCTCACAAATCCAACAATCACAATATGTTTAGCTGATTGAAATAGGAAACATATCATGTCAAAGAACTTATGTAAGTTTGAAATCATCTGCTTGCACCATTTTGCTTGTGATATGACTACATCGTGAATATTCATTAATTTAGAAAAAAATATAATATCAGCAGGAATTTTATCTTAGACAGTTTATCTCCTGGAGTAATACTGACGTTATTATCATCTGTTGATAATTAATCTTGAAACCTCACAAGCTTTATCCGTAGCCTTTGAACTCTTCGAGGGATTGGAATATTGAAGATCAAAGACCTATAATAAGGAGGTTGCCTAAATAGCTTTCTTAGTGAATTATTAGAACATATATATAACATCTCTTGGGAGGTTAAGGCATTTATAGTAGTAGAAGTCATTAGCTTTCCTGATGTAGATGTAATTCTTATTGGAGTTCCTTCACCAGTTCATTAGAGTGTCAGGTAGAGGAGACAACAACAAATTCTTACAAGCATCCCCATGTGCAATGACGAGTATCTTGCAATGCTAGTATGTGTTGTCAGGGGTCATCCAGGATTTGGAGTCTCAGGAGCCAAGTAGACTCATTGATTAATGAAATATTTGAGAAGTTTTTGGAGAAGATTTAGGAAAAGAGACACTTGTCAAACTTAATTGGGAAAAGAAACACCGTTTTAGTTTTGATTTATTTTTTAGGATTTGTAAAGAGAAAATAGAAAATTTCTGGGGCATGGGTTCATTTGTAAATTTTTAAAAGTTATTGGCACCCCTTAAATATTTTTGAAATTTTTTACACCCCTATTTTTTCTTAAAATACTCATTAGTTGATTTTCTCTCTCTTCACTTTCTTTTATTTTTTTTCTTCAAACTCTAAATCTTTTCATTAGATTTATCTTTTTCTCCAATCTCAAAACTCTTGATTCGTTGTTATAAATATATAAACTTTTGATTTCAAGTATTTTGAACTATATATTGATATATTTTTTTAATTTTTAATTTCTTATCAAGATGAAAATCAATGATTCTTTTCTTAAAACGCTTTTTTTTTTATTTTCGGTCATTTTTTTGATTCTCATAAAAAAAAATACTCCATATTTGGTAAGATCGTCACCACTTTAGCCGTTGTTATGCATATTCTTTTAAAATTTTTTCCATAATTCCTAAAGCTCCCATTTTTTCGATATTGATTCTAGCTTCATTTGTTACGATATAATAAATAGTCGCACATCCCATTTTGTTTCTTGATGAATATGGTAGAAAAAATTAGAGGAATATTTACCCAACCTCAACATAAGTAGTATCCTTATTTTCTGTAGCATGGGATCTTAGAAATGTGGATAATAATAATAATGATTATGATGATGATGATGATGATAATAATAATATCTGAAGTGAGAAAGTATGGAAAATTTGAAAACAAAAATATATGAAAACACAACGAAAATATTTTGCATCTGCTTCTACTATGCACACAAAACCTCGTGCATAATTTCTCAACCTCGATTTTTATAAATTTCCAAAATCATTATATCATCATTCTTTTCTATTTAATTACTGAAACATCTATAGTAAATCATTTGTTAATAATCGATCACATAATATATATAAACTAGACTTTTACATGAAGTATATAAATCATCAACTATATCATTTATCAAAAATCGACCAGTCACTTGATATATATTACGGATTAGACTACTGGGTAGCCCAGTGCACTAAAGCTCCCGTTATGCACAGAGTTTGGGGAAGGGCCCCACCACAAGGGTGTATTGTACATAGCCTTACCTTGCATTTCTACCAAAGGTTGTTTCCAAGGCTTGAATATGACAATATTTTATTATATCATATGAGAGTTTTCATCAATTGGTGGTATGTTCCAATAAGTTTGTAAACAAATAATGACTGTACAAATTTTTTTTCACAAAATAAGATAGTGATAAATTAAATGAATTGTAATTAAATAAATTAAATGGCTAAGTTTTTTCTTTCACATTATACGATTTAAATTGCCCCTTCTCCTTATTGCTTAATGTGCGTAAATAATGCATAATTATAAATAAAAGAACACACATTTTCGACTGCAGAGTTGCAAAACTTTTGCCTCAAATTCTTGTCTGTTCACTATATCTTAAAAATAGCAAGATTACCTCAATGACAAATATAAATTGTTTTGAATGTTTGAGATGACTGGGATATTTTTTTGTGTTGAAATGAAAGGAAAAATGGATGAAGAAAAGAATATGGAAGAGTTCAAAGGGTCCAATTCATTTATATAATAAGGCTGGTAGAAATGTGACGATTGGAGGTCTCTACTTTTTGATAAATGGTTTATTATGTACATAAAGAGTGGTCTAGATGCTATTGTGATCTATAATCAATTTTTGGGTTTTAGTGTTGACCCTCTCCTTATACGACCTAAAAGGACTATAATTTTAAATAAGTTGCAGTTGGGGCTTCCTACAATTAACAAGTACAGAACATTCAATAGATAGTAGACTATGCGAATGGTATATCATCTACTGATGTCATTCTTGATGAAATATATTATCTAGTATACTATAGATTATTCTATGCATTGATACATAACTAATAAACAGGTATACTATTGACCGATTGAATATATAAACGAGTAAGATAGGATTAAAAATGGAGAATAAAATAAAATAAAAAATCATCATTCACACAATGTAAAATAACAAAATCACAAAATATAAGAGTCCACAATAATTGAACACATGATTTGATAAGTAAGGAAAAGTGATGCTTGTGAATTTTCTTATGACAAGTAATGTTTGAGAACAAGTAGTCCTTCTCAAAGCATGCATTTGTTCCAAGTCATTAATTTTTGCTACCGTTGCTCTTACTTATACTCATTTGATCATGTGTTCAATTGTTGTGTACTCTCATATGATGTGATTTAGTTGTTCTCCAATGCTTGAATGATTTATTTTATTTTCTCCCTTTTTAGTCCTATCTTACTTGTTCATATATTCAGTCGGTCGATTGTAGACCTATTTAACAATCATGCATCGATGCACAGACTAATGTATAATATACAAGTATAAATAGACCTAAAAATCTATTACAAATTAGAAATGTGATATATACAAGAGATCATTAGAGGTCTAGCATCAACCATATGAATATTTTAACAAACCTACATATGACTAAAAATGAAAAATTTAAATTAAGTTAAGTTAAATTAAATTAGTTAACATGATTTAAGCATTGTAAAACAACCAAATTACATCATATGAGAGTAGAAAATAATTGAACACATATTCAATTGAGTATAAGTAAGGGTAATGATAGTAAGAACCAATTACTCTGAACAACCATATGCTTTGAAAAAGACTACTTGTTCTCAAACATTGCTTGTCATAAGAACACTCACAAACATCACTCTTTCTTAATCATTACATTATGTGTTCAATTTTTATGTACTCTTATGTATTGTGATTTAGTTATTTTGCATTGCTTGAATTATGCTATTTTATTTTATTCCCCCTTCTTTAGTCCTGCTGAGTGATTTCGGACAATTGCATGCCTTAAATATCACTTGATCATGTTCAAAAGTGATATGGACTCACAATTTATGTAGCTAAATGACTTTACATTGTTTGGATGATGTTAATTGTCCTACTTCAATTTAATTTAATTCAATTTCTCCCTTTTTAGTCATAATTTTAACTTGTTCATATATTTAATCGACCGATCGTAGACCTTCATATTTGTCAAGTATGGATTCATACAATAATATATAATATAGTGTATAATTTATTATATCAATAAAGACATTAGTAGATGATAAACCATTAAGATAGTCTATTATGTGTTGAATGCTCTGAACTTGTAAATTTTAGAAAGATCATTTTAATTAAATATGTAGATCTAAAATAATCTTAGGATTTATGGAATACCATAACAATGGTCTAACATCGATCATCAAATATAAAGGATAACAATTATGGTAAAACCAAAGCATTGTAAATAACAATAAATCACAATCGAAACAAAAATCAGCAAAAAGGACAAAAAAAAGCCTTCATTTACAAAATCATACCACCATGAAAGCTTCCGCAATGAACTACAAACAATTAAAAAAACTAAATTTCACTACATAGATATTTGAGTAGGGAGGATTCCAGTCATAACCTCTTCTATGTCAATATTTATTGCATCATCACCCATGCACTTATATCCAATGAGTTCTCATCCACTGCAGGGGTGAGGGTGGAGGTGGAGGTGGAGGATAGGGATGATATTGAAGTTTCTTCCCCATACCTTTCTACAACTTTAATTCTTAAACTAGGCTTAGAATCATTGGAATCAATCAAAGAATGTAGGACTCGACGTGCCTATTATTCTTTATAAATATTGGATGGAAAATGTCACAAACCAAACCAGGGCCTGGCCTTGATGGGTATCTCAAGTTCCACGTAGACTGAAGATCACCCCCTTCACCTAACCAAATCAAAACTAACATCTCCCAAGGTCGGATGAATTTCAAGCATATAACAAGATTGTGTACAATAAACTTAAGAAAATTCAACGAATGTTCATAACCAATGACCGACCAAATAATCGACTGATATCGCCCAATATCCATAGTAGTCCAAACAAAGCCTTATAAACAAATAAATAAACTTAATACCAATAAAATATCGGGACATACCCCCAACTATAGCCAGAAACAAGTCTAAGTAATCTGAGACATAAGAGAACAAAACATGAAATGTAGACTTCCAATGTATGATAGCTCACCACTTTAATGTCGACTCACGAGATGATCCTGGATCCCAATGACAGAGAAGGAGGAGCAGAAGTATGTCCAATTCCTACATCACGTGGGGATACATCATCCGAAGATAGTTAGCGGGGTGAACACTATTATGTAACTCAGGGATAAAGATAACATAATGTCATGATCATCAATTTAAAATTTGATATACAAAATCAAATGCATATACATAGATATATATATCATATGCTGAGATAGGGAATAAGGCTTAACATGTACTTAAAAACTTTATCCTAGATTGTGTAGCTCAACCATCATAACATATACCCATGGGCTATATGGGCCCCAATGTGTGTAGCAGCATGAATCTGAGAGTAATTTCATATATATGCATGGGATACTCAAACCTCCTAATCATATACTAAGGTGACTTAAGTACCCGATCATGTAATGATTTATGGGGGACTCAAACTAAAAAACCTAAGTTTTTGCCCTTGGAAAATTCTTGAGCTTTGAGCTTACTATCCTAGTAACAACTCATCTTACGAGTCGTATGGTATGGCTAAGTGTTAATGACCCTAGTCATGAGGCATCTAGTGAATGGTGGTTGGGGTTCTATTATGGTTACGACTTGGTGGTACGAGTTGTTAGGGGTAGTGACAAGTCGTTAGGATGAACCTTAATCAAATTAGAAACTTAGTGACTTAACTTGGCTCTGAGTATGAATGGCTAACTAAGAACCGTAAGGATAGGTTACGAATGGTAGGGTTAAGTCGTATGTTGTCCAGCGTCTAACCTCGTGGGTTCTATTTTAGATATGACTAGACCATATGAGTCATATGGTCAGGTTACGATTGGGGATCATGGAGCCGTATGATGGATAATGTGTGGATTTCCAACTCACTATCTTGATGATGACTCAAGGGTACGATTCATAAGATGTGGTGATGAGTTGATAGGTCAACTCGTAACCAAGGACGACTTTTTATAGCTTTAAGCTGGGGGTACTTTAGACATTTCTTACCCAAAACCCTTAAGACTCCACATCTCTATAACACTTTTTGGTCATTCATTCCATACTTTACAAGATTAAACATCCTCTTTAATCTCTTAAAATCCTCTTAAGCAAAATTGGCTAGGGTTTCTCCAAAGTGATCATCTAAGGGCTTAAGGACCAATTTCTCTTCATGAATCATTATAATTTAGGCAAGTGACTCTTCCCTCATTATTAGTTTACTAAAAGTATTTGTTTAAAACATTGTTCATGAATCATTAATGGTGGTTTTACAACCAAGGTTGAGGGGTTTAAATGCATATCATTGAATATTATTTTCTATGGTTTAAATTGTGATTATGTATGTCTTAATTATTGGTTTTGCACAGATGGGTGCATGGGAATGGTGATTTAATTGAGGGGTCATAGTTGAACCCTAAAATTTGATGAATTTGGATTTAGTAATGGCATGCCCTCAACCTGTTTACAAAATTGTCAATGAGAATAATATTGTCACAAGTTGAATTGTGTTTTTGAACTAAGACTTTGGCATGACCATGAAAATAATTAATGAAGGACTTTACAAAGGCTTGGATGGCCATTAATTGAATTAAATTGAAAACCTTGTGGGGTACACGAGAAACCCCAAGTGATTTTTAACAATGGAGTCAGTGGGGTACATGGAAATCCCTTAAGTGTTGGATAATAACATTGCTTGCAAGCTATAGTCAGTATAACGATACCACTTTATAATGCCTTAATAATTGAATCCTAAAATTTGTGGTTTGGTTATGTGGTAAATTTTTTAATAAGGAAATAATGGGGGTTGTGATAGCTAGCCGTGCAGGTGTGAGTCCAAAGGACGGCTACTAGAACTCATGTTTGCCGATATGAGGATTGGTTTTGGTGATCTTAGGTTTTTGGGGTACACGGGATCCCCTAAGTCTATAATTATACATACGTATCATAGAGGTCAAAGGGTACAGAGGAATCTCTAGCCCCTATGATATCTTTGGTTTATGGGCTATATATACAGGGGTCGTTTAGGGGGTAACACTAGACCCATGTAACTCGTGGGTGGATTTATGACGGTAAAGCTACATAATCTAGGTTAATATTTTAAATGCATGCTAAACCTTGTTCCCTAACCCGGCACGATATATATGTATATATGTGATTGCATATGGATATTTGATTTGGTTTCGAATGATGGCATTATTTTATATTTATCCTTGAGTAACATGCTAGCGTTTACTCTGCTAACAATCTGCAGGTGTTGTATCCCATGCGATACAGGAATCGGTCATACTACAATTCCTCCTGCATAATGACTTAGATTCGAGACATCTTTTGAGGCTATTTGAAATAGTGAGCTTCCATACTCCGAAAGACCCTATTTCATGTTATGGACTTCTTTTCATTTTTGTTATTTCTTTGGTTTTGTTTTTTTCTATAATTAGGGACATATCCCAATTGGATATTTTTTACTTTTGGTTAGAGGCTTTGTTTGATGACTATGGGTATGGGCAATGTCGATTTTAATATTAGCATTGGTATTGGTATTGTCTTTGGGATCGGTATTGATTGGATACTTGGTTGTGGTTGTTTGGTTATGGTTATTGTAATGCCCCAAGCCTATACCCCAGACGCTACACGGTGCTCATAATCTCAAAGGACCACAAGTTAACCCATGACTGGTACCTACCGCATTAACTGAATGATAATATTGTATTATGCAGAAATTAGGAAGAAAACATACCATAAGGTTCAATACTGAAATAAAATTGAATACGGTATAACGATACCAAAACTAAAAATATCTGTCTGAAAATACTCTAGTCTAAAAAACCTCTACTATCTGAAATATGAAGTTGATGGGACAAGTCCCCAAATAACTTCGAACTACTGAAGTAAGCTGAACTACTGAAATAATCATCATGTCCTCGAACTAAGATGACTCACCACTAACTTTGTCAGCTGAATATCTGAACTGCTAAGTATGATCAGGAGCCCGCGCATCTGAACCTATGATATAAAACATAATAGCGCAAAAGAAAGGTATGCATCAGTACTTTGAATATACTAGTATGCAAAGTTAGGTAGGCTAAAATGCATAGGTTCACATGCATGAAAAATACTGACTGAATAACATGAATATAACTGAATAAGAGTATATACGTGAATACATAAACTGTAACGGAGATCGTGATAGTACTGGATACTGAGTTTGGAGTTACTGATTTACTGATATCTGAGTTTACTGATACTGTGTAGCTGATAACTGAGTGACTGTATCTGATAGTCCTAATCCTGTGGAACTATATGAAGTTCTGTACTGAACTGAGTGACTATATCTGATAGTCCTAAGTCTGTAGAACTAAACTGAGTTCTATTCTGGGACTGGAACTGAAACTGAGACTGCAGGAAGTAATCATCTAACCGATATGCCCCTCTCTGAACTGATCGGGAACTAACCTGTAACCCCAGCTGGAAAGGTGTCAATACCGAGCCACGGATAAATACAAAATGAGTCACCCTCATCTGGAAGGTGCTCTAAATAAGAACAGTAGTACCCTCAACTGAAAGGTAGATCACCTCATCAACCCTCAACTGGCAAGTTGATGTCTCAAGTTATGATGGCTACATAGTTCTGGAACACAAGGACTATTTCTAAGGATCACACCCTCTACTGGCAGGTGATTCCCCATCCATATGTTCACTCGGTGCTAAATCCTACTCTCAACTGAATGGACACTGGATTGGATTCTAGACTGTTCTAGGTTGGATTGAACTATTTTTTATCGTACTATATAACTGTACTAAACAAATTTTAGTAGGTTCTGTTGACTGACGGAATACTACTGAATGTTGTTAACTGGCTGAATTTACTGAGGTCTAAATTGAATACTGAACTGAACTGGATTGATACTGAGTTTACTGAGTTTTTCCTGAGTTCTGTAACTGACTGAGAGTACTACTGATCGTGACATGACTGATACTATCCTGAGATTGACCATTTCTCTAGGTAATCAGCTAAATTATCGGGTATTAAATACTCCCAGGACTCGATAGCATAAATTATAAGACATGGCACAATCTTGAAACATAATAAATGACTACTTGATCATCATTCATTCATTGGGATATTCTAGCAAACATTTGTATGCCATGAACTTGAATACATGCTAACATGATATAATTTCATTATTTAATTCTCATGAACAATTCATCAAACAATTGGAAAGCATTGTATATGCACATAGTACTAATCAACACATGAGCATCACAATTTCAAGGCTATAACATGGATTCATATGATTCTACATACATAATACTCTCTCCGTTTCAAAAAGAATAACCTACTTTGACTTGGCACAAAGTTTAAGAAAATAAAGAAGACTTTGAATCTTGTGTCCTTAAATTAAATTAGTGTCAAATGTACCAAAATGAACTTTAATCTTGTGGTCATAAACATGCCATGTGAAAAGTTGAAATTAAAGTATAACCAAAAAAAAGGAAAGGGGTCATTCTTTTTTAAACGAACTAAAAAAAAAAAGTAGGTCATTCTTTTTAAAATGGAGGGAGTAGTTGTTTTTACATAAATCTTGCACTTAATCATGGAATAGAAATCCAATCAATGTTATAATCATGAATACACTTGAATCCAAATCATGGAAAACATAAAATCAAGCTATTTGAAGTTTAAAAGAGTTTCTTGGACTTCAAGGGTGGAAGGAACCCTTGGATGAACACTTGACATACCTTTGTTGCTAAATTCTTGAAGATTAACGGTGAAATCTTGAGCCTTGAATTTGAAATTAAATCACCTAGGGTTTTTTTCCTTGAGCAATTTGAGAGAAAGTAAGTATATTTTGCTCAATGAGGGTTGAATCTCATGTTTTAGGGATGAATAGGGGTGGGGAACAGACCAAAATACCCCTGAGGATGCGGCTTTTTAATTACTAAAAAAATCGGACTGTCGACACATAGGACAATGTGCTGTGTCATTTGCATCGACGAATAGCCAACGCACTATGTTGAGTCTGCGTTGGTTCACTGGAAGTTTCTACTAGAGCTAAGAAAAAATATTGATTGACTCGATGGCTGTCGCGTCACGCTAAGATTGCATCGATGCACTATTTTGGATTCCCAAACGTGGTTCAAACGAGATCCAAAATATCCAAATTGAGCTTAAAAGACTGAGTTGAGCTTAGAATTTTGTGGGGTCTTACAATATCTCCCCCTTGGGAACATTCATCCTCAAATAAAATTGATTAAATTGAAAATACTAATAGGCTTGATTTAGAAACTGGACATGCACAATTGAAGTATGATTTCATGACTGAAATTACTGATATACTAAATTATCATACTTAACATGCATACCTGATGCATGAGTACATAGCTAAATATGATTCATGAATGTATGACTAGGATTACTGATAAGCTGAGTGTAAATATTGAACATGCATGTCTGATGGATGAGTATATGACTGAACTAATTTGTGAATGCATGACTGAGTATGCAATGTTAATTGATACCAAGTTGGTAGCTATATCTGAACATGAGATTGAGTAAATTCAAAGAAAAAATATTACCTTGGGCTGAGTCTGAGCTTACGGAGAAGAGGTGAAGATAGTTGGTCTGCATGTCTACTTCTGCTCCCCAAGTAGCTCCCTCAATGGACTGATTCCGCCAAAGTACTTTGACTAGAGGGATTTCTTTGTTCCTCAATCTGTGAATCTGATAATCAAGGATTTTTATGGGAGTCTCTTCATAAGAGAGTCTATTCTGAATATGTATGCCCTCTATAGGGACTACGACAGTTGGTTCACCTATGTATTTCTTAAGCAAAGAGACATGGAGCAAAGGATGCACTGAAGCTAAGTCAGATGGCAACCCAAGCTAGTAAGCTACCTTTCCAAAATGACTGAGAATTTGATAAGGACCGACATATTGGGGACTGAGTTTCACCTTCTTGCCAACCCTCTTTACTCATTTCTTAGAAGAGATTTTCAAATACACAAAAGCACCAACCTTAAACTTGAGATCCTTTTTGCACATATCTGCATACGATTTCTATCGGCTCTAAGTTTTATGAAGCCTTTCCCCGATCAACTGAACTTTCTCAAAGGTATTAAATACCAAGTTAGGCCCTACCACTACGGCCTCAACCACTTCAAACCAACCAATGAGAGATCTACACCTTCTCCCATCAAGCGCCTCAAATGGAGCCATCTGAATGCTGGAATGATAGCTATTGTTATATGAGAATTCAATCAAAGGCAAGGTGTCATACCAACTATGTTCAAAGTCTATCGCACAGGCTCGCAGCATATCTTCTAAAGTATGAATGGTCCTTTCTACTTGACCATCTGTCTGAGGATGAAAGACTGTACTGAGTTGAACTCGGGTACCAAGACCCTTTTAGAATGCTTTCCAAAAATAAGAGGTAAATTGGGTACCTATATCTGAGATAATGGACAATGGAACACCGTGCAATCTAACCAACTCCCTGATATGGAGTTTGGCATAATCCCCGGTTGAATAAGACGTATGGACTGGTAGGAAATAAGCTGATTTGGTTATCCTGTCTATGATGACCCAAATTAAATCGTGCTGGCAATGAGTACGAGGCAAACCCATCACAAAGTCCATATTTACTTCTTCCCACTTTTGGGTGAGAATACTGAACTTCCGTATGGACCCACTTTCCTTCTGATGCTCGATCTTAACCTGCTGATATGTTGAGCACTTTGCCACAAACTCTATAATGTATCTCTTCATCCCACTCTACCAATAGATCTCCTACAAATCATGGTACATCTTAATGACCCCTAGATGAATAGAGTAATGTGCACCATGCGCATCTGCAAGAATTTGCTGCCTTAATTCATCTACACCTGGCACACATAGTTGACCCTGGTAGTTCAACACACTATCTCTCCCTTGGGAGAAAACCTCTATCTTCTGATCTCTGATTGATTTCTTTAATTTGACTAGACTGGGATCGCTATCCTACTTTTCCTTCATCTCAGAAACTAGGAATGATTCTAAACTACTCTGCACCCATACGCTACCTTCTGATGAATCGACTAAGCGAACACCTAGCCGAGCAAGCCGATAAACTTCCTAAGCTAACTTCTTCTTACCATCCTCCACATAATCAATACTACCCATAGACATTCTACTGATAGCATCATCCACTACATTGGGTTTACCCGAATGATACAGGATACTCATGTCATAGTCTTTCAACAACTCCAACCACCTTATCTGACAAAGGTTTAAATATTTTTGAGAGGACACATACTGCAGGCTCTTATGGTCTGTGAACAAATCAACGTGCACACTATACAAATAGTGCCTCCAAATCTTTAAGGCAAATACTACTGCTGCTAACTCAAGATCATGAGTAGGGTAGTTCTTTTCATGGGGCTTAATCTGTTTAGAGGTGTAGGCTATGACCTTAACTCTATGCATTAAAACACACTCCAAACTGACTTTGGAGGCATCACAATATACCACAAACCCATCTGAACCATCTAGTAGGGTCAAAACCGAAGCTGTAGTGAGTCGAGTCTTTAAATCCTGAAAACTCTTCTCACAAGAATCTAACCACTAGAATTTGACTTTCTTCTGAATCAATCTGGACATAGAGGATGCAATAGATGAAAATCCCTCAACAAATCATTGGTAATAGCAAGCCAAGCCCAAGAAACTCCTAATATCTAATAGATATATGGGTCTAGGCTATTTTCTCATTGCTTTGGTATTTTAGGGATTAAATCTAATGCCATCACCGAAAATGATATGGCCAAGGAAAGCTATTGACCTTAGCTAAAATTAACACTTACTGAATTTGGTGAATAGCTGATGGTTTTTGAGAGTCTACAATACTATTCTGAGATTATTTGCATGATCATGCTCACTGCAGGAGTAGACAAGAATATCATCTATGAAAACTATGACGAACATGTCCAAGTACTACTTGAACACACGGTTCATCAAGTCTATAAAGGCTGTAGGGGCATTGGTAAGACCAAAGAGCATAAATAAGAATCAAAGTGACCATACCAAGTTCTGAAAGCTGTCTTCGGGATGTCACATTCTTTGACTCTGAGTTGATGATAGCCTAATCTGAGGTCTATCTTAGAAAAGACTCTGGCTACCTGAAGTTGGTCAAATAAGTTATCGATTCTGGGAAGTGGATACTTGTTCTTGACCGTGACTTTATTTAGCTAACGATTGTAAATACACATTCTGAGAGAACCATCTTTCTTACGTACGAATAAAATTGGTGCACTCCACGGGGACACACTAGGTCTAATAAATCCCTTATCTAGGAGATTTTTTAACTATTCTTTTAATTCTCTGAGTTCTACAGGTGCTATTCTATATGGCGGAATAGATATGGGTTGAGTGTTTGGAAGAGGGTCTATTTCATCATCGGCTTTCCTTTCGAGGGGAACTCCGGGAAGATCTTCAGGAAACACATCTGGGAATTCACATGCTACTAACACTGATTAAAGAGTAGGAGTTTTTGAACTAGAGTTCTAGACTCGAACGAGATGGTAGACACATCCCTTAGATATCATTTTTCTCGCCCGAAGGTAAGAAATAAGCTGACCTCTAAGTGATGAAGTACTACCCCTCCATTGTAGCATGGTCTCATTCAAAAACTAAAATTGGACAATTCTATTTCTGCAGTTGACTGAGGCATAGCAGGAATAAAGCTAATCCATGCCGAGAATGATATCAACATTAGTTATCTCTAATTCGACTAAGTCTGCTGAAGTGACTTTTTAAGATATCATAATCGGATAGTTCCTGTATACCCGCCAGGCTCTGCTTGAATTTCAGGACTGACTCCAAAATCAATGGCTATATATGGAGTAACAAAGGACAACGAAGCTCCTGGATCTAGTAAAGCATAAACATGTAAATAGAAAACTTGTAACGTATCAGTGACCACATCAGGAAAACTTTCCTAATCTTATTGGGAATCAAGAGCATAGGGTCTGTTTGGGTGCTACCCACTGGTGGCACTGGAAGCGGTACTCTACTGATTTGGGCGACCGAACTGAGCTGGGGGATGGTTATACTAACCATAGGAACCTGAATGGGGACAATCTCTAATTCTGTAGTCTGGCTTGCCACACCTGAAACACATATCGCTGTCTATTCTACAGATACCTTGGTAATTTTTGCTATATTTCTGATAAAAGGAATTGGTTCGGGCACTGCTGACACTACCCTAGGGTTTAGGGCTTGGTGCCCTATCTCTATTGTCGTCTTTGAATTTCGACACTAGATCACTGGCTGTGGAAGGAGTTGGAATTGAGTATTTCAGGTGGAACTGAGAACGATTCCCACCCTCTGACTTAGGCTGAGTGAAGTTGAAACTACCTGTTCTCACTCTCTTATTTTCCCTCTCCTTCTCCCTATTCTTAGCCTCCTCTATCTACTGAGCATGGACCATAATCCTAGATATGTCCATCTTCTTAATCAGCATTGTGGTCCTACACTCCTTAACCATACTATTAGACACGCCAGACACAAACTTACTAATCTTAGATCTGCTATCTGTTACCACATGAGAAGCGTATCTGGCTAATTGAGTAAAGATAATACTCTTGTACCATTATGTTACCATGCTTCAGATTTATAAACTCCAAAACATTCTCTTCCCTCAACTCCAATGGGAAGAACCTATCCAGAAAAGCAGTGGCAAACTCCTCCCATTCTATAGGCCCTGCATCTGCGGCCCTTTCTGCTTTCTACTATTTAAAACATGAGTGTGCCATATCCCATAACTGATAAGCAGCTAACTCGACACTCTCACTAGCTGTCACCCCCATAATATCTGAAACTTTTTGCACCTGATCAAGAAACTCTTGAGGGTCCTTATCTGACTTAGACCCAGTAAAAGATAGAGGGTTCATTCGGGTAAAATCCTAAATCCTAGTAGTAGTAGTATTGGCCACTAGGTTGGCTGTAACAGAAGATAGACGTTCATTCTGGACTGCTACAGAATGATCTAGGGTAGTGAAAGCTGCTCTAAACTCAATGTGAGAGACATGTTCGTCCAGAGGATTTGGCTAGTCTCCCATTCCTCATCCCATAGTCCTCTTTGGAGGCATATTCTATAAACAAAAGAGAAACTTGGATTAGACAGAGAGTTTAACTGGAGCTTATGCTTACTCACATCATATAAGTACTGAAAGAAGGGAAACTTTTCCTAAAAGACCTCACAGCCTTCTATCAATAAGTATGGCATGATACACACCCATGCACAAGATTCTATTAGATGCAGCTTAGGCTCTGTTACCAAGTTTGTAATGCTCTGAGTCTGTACCCTGGATGCTACACGGTGATCATAATCTGAAAAGACCACAAGCTAATTCATGATTGGTACCTACTGCATTAACTAAATGATAATACTGTATTATATGGAAATTAGGCAGAAAACATACCATAAGGTTCAGTACTAAAATAAAATTGAATACAGTATAACGATACCAAAACTAAAAATATCTATCTGAAAATACTCTAGTCTAAAAAACCTCTACTGTCTGAAATATGGAGTTGATGGGAAAAATCCCCAACTAACTCCGAACAACTGAAATAAGTTGAACTACTGAAATAATCATCTTGTCCACAAACTGAGAGGACTCACCACTAACTTTGTCAGCTAAATATCTGAAATGCTAAGTATGATCGGGAGTCCGCACATCTGAACCTATGATATAAAATATCATAGCCCAAAAGAAAGGTATGCATCAGTACTTTGAATGTACTGGTATGTAAAGTAAGGTAGGCTAAATTACATGGGTTCATATGCATGAACAATACTGACTGAATGACATGAATATAAATGAATAGGAGTACATGCGCGAATACATAAACTGTAACTGAGATTGTGATAGCACTGGATACCGTGTAGCTGATAACTGAGTGACTGTATCTTATAGTCATGATCATATGGAACTATACTGAGTTTCGTACTGAACTGAGTGACTATGTCTAACAGTCCTGAATTTATAGAACTGAATTAAGTTCTATTCTGAGACTGGAACTAAAACTGAGACTGTGGTAAGTAATCATGTAACCAACATGCCCCTGTCTGAACTAATTGGAGTCTAACCTGTAACCCCAGCTGAAAGGGTGTTAGTACCGTGCCATGGGAAAAGACAAGCTAAGTCACCCTCATCTGGCAGGTGCTCTGAATGAGAATGGTGGTACTCTCAACTAGTATGTAGATCAACTTATCAACCCTCAACTAGAAGGTTGATGTCTTAACCTATACTGGCTACGTAGTTCTGGAACACAAGTACTATTTGTAAGGATCACACCCTCTACTGGCAGGTGAGTCCCCATCCATGGATTCACTCGGTGTTGAATCCTACTCCTAACTGAATGGACACTGGACTGGATTCTAGACTGTTCGAGGCTGGACTAAACTTTTTTTGATCATACTGTATAACTGAACTGAACTGAGTTCACTGGGCTTCGTTGACTGATGGAATACTACTAAATATTGTTAACTGGCTGAATTTACTAAGGTTTGAAGTGAATACTGAACTGGACTGGACTGATGTTGAGTCTACTGAGTTTTTCCAGAGTTTTGTAACTGACTGAGAGTACTACTGATCATAACATGACTGATACTATCCTGAGACTGACCATGGCTCTAGGTAATCAACTAAATTATTGGGTATTAAATACTCCCAGGACTCGATAGCGTAAATTATAAAACATGGCACAATCTTTAAACATAATAAATAACTACTTGATCATCATTCATTCATTGGGACATTCTAGCAAACACTTGCATGCCATGAACTTAAATACATGCTAACATGATATAATTTCATTATTTAATTCTCATGAACAACTCATCAAACACTTGGAAAGCATTGTATATGCACATAGTACTAATTACACATGAGCATCACAATTTCAAGGCTTTAACATGGATTCACATGATACTACACATATAATAGTTATTGTTACATAAATCTTGCACTTAATCATGGAATAGAAATCCAATCAACATTATAATCATGAATACACTTGAATCCAAATCATGGAAAGTATGAAATCAAGTTACTTGAAGTTTAAAAGAGTTTCTTGGATGCCAAGGGTGGAAGGAACCCTTGGATTAACACTTAACATACCTTGGTTGCTAAATTCTTGAAGATCAATGGTCGAATCTTGAGCCATGAATTTGAAATTAAATCACCTAGGGTTTTTGTCCTTGAACAAATTGAGAGAAAGTAAGTATATTTTTCTCAATAAGGGATGAATCTGTTATTTTAGGGATGAATAGGGGTGGAGAAAAGACCCAAATACCCCTGAGGATGCGACCTTTTAATTACTGAAAACTGGACTGTCGATGCGTAGGATGATGCACCACGTCGTTGGCATTGATGTGATAGCCAACGCACCCCATCAAGTCCACGTTGATTCACTGGAAATTGCCACTGGAGCCAAGAGAAAATATTGATCAATGCGATGGTTGACGCGTCGAGCCAAGATCGCGGTGATGCACTGTCTTAGATTCCCAAACGTGATTCAAACAAGGTCCGAAAAATTTGAAATTCATCCGAAAACACCTACTGACATTCCTAATCACGAATCAATCTAAATATTGATACTTTAAGGTCATAAAAGTCATGAAATAGAGTTTCCAACTTACGAAGGTCAAAATAATACTAAGTCTAAATACTTAGCTAGAATTTTCTAAGTCTGGGGACCCTTTGTAAGATTAAAAGATTGAGTTGAGCTTAGGATTTTGTGGGCTCTTACAGTTATAGACTTACCTTATTGTCTTTAAATTATTATTGTTTTATTTTGTTATATATAAGAATTTTTCCAACATGGGGTGTAGGGTGGTTAACGATGGGGTATGGGGGGTGGTCTCCGGTCCTGGTTAGGCTTGAGAAACCCAACACGACTAGGCCCTGGTTCGAGTTGTGTCACGAACCTCCCTAATAATGTAATAATAATGAGGGGTACTCAAAACTACCTGGTCAATTTGACCCCTACTTTGAGCATGGAAAATGCGGTTTCCAGTATCGCTCACTCGGACCTCCACTTTCATGACTCAGATACACAACCCCTATTAAAGTCAAAATTTGAAACATTTATCACATAATCCCATTCATTGAACCACAATACATATTAAGTGATAAATTTCTGGTATAGTCATACCAACTACACTTGCAATGTAACAACCACATGCCAAAACAATAACATCACTTGGACAAATTCACAACCCCTTGGTTTAATTTTACAAATTACCACATCTCCATAATTAAAACCTATTTCATATTATGGGGTTGGGGTCATAATCACTTTAAAAGTCACAAGTTTGAAAAAATCATAATTCCCTAGTTCATTCACCATATCCATGCACCCACAAGTTCAAAATCATAATTAAACCATGAAAAATCATGTGTAAACCATGGGAAAATATTGTTCAACAACAAGCATTCAAAATCCTCAACCCTTGTTATAAAACCAACATGAATATCTCATGAACAATACTTTAAAACATGTGATTTTAACAAATTAACAATGAGGGAAGAGTAACATGCCTTAAACACTAAGAAATTAGGAGAGAAATCGGCCCTTAAGCCCTTAGATGACCAACTTGATGAAATCCTAGCTTAACTTGCTTAAGGGAATTTATTGAGCCTTTTGGAGTGTTTGAGAAGTTACTTAGATTTGTTTCTGAGTGCTAACGACACCCTAAAGGGGTTATAAGATAGTGAGTTTTAATTTAGGTAAGAGGGGAAATATCCAGAATGCCCTCAACTTAAAAGCTGAAAAAGTGCAGCTATTGACTATGGGTCAACCAGTGACTCGTATCCACTCTTTATGAAATATCACCACGAGTTATAACCAAGACAGTCTCTAGGACCTTCACCCACTGTTGACCCTATGACTCAACTGATTCCACCCATAATAAGACCCTAAGACTTGTAAGGTCCAATCGTAATTAACACATAAAATAATTGGGTAAACACTGGACATCCTATGATTTGCACCAAATGACTCGTAACAAGTCCTTACGGACCATAGTGAACCATTCAGACTCAGAACAGAGCTTAACCACTTAATTTTTTATTTAGTTACGATTCCCTTCTAACGACTCATGAGTCTTTATGACTCATGTCCCCAAATCATACCCAAGACAGTAAATCAAGCACCATTGACTGGATACCTTATGAATACGGTCACCTGACCCATCAATATACATTATGACTCGTCAGGTGAGTCGTTGCTATGGCAGAAAACTTAGAACTTAGAAAAAATTTTAGGACCAAAAAACTGGGGTGTTACATACTCCCCCCTTAGCATTATTCATCCTCGAATAATAGGATAAGGCATTTATTAACGCGATTTGACTTCACATACCTCTACTCTAACATTTAACAAAGATGTTAAGGAATACATATACCGTAAGCATGATTATTCAAAATGGGAAACCAGAATCAATACTTGGACTTTATTCCCTCTTCGACTTCCCAAGTAGTATTCTCTACCCTTTGGTTCCTCCAAAGAAACTTTACCAAATCCACGTCCTTCCTTCACATCCGATATACTTAACAATCTAAAATCTCAATTGGGACCTCTTCATATGACAAGGAATCCGAAATACCCACCTTCTCCAAAGGAACAACCGTCGAAAGATTGCCTATATACTTTCTCAACGTTAAAACATGAAACAGCGGATTAATGGAGCTCAAACTAGCAGGCAACTCTAATTAAAATTAAACATTACTAACATCTTTAACACCAAGTGTGGACCAACGTAACAGGAATTGAGCTTTCCCTTTTTATAAAACCGCATCACTCCCTTTATGGTAGACACCTTTAAGAATAGCCAATCACCTACATTAAACTCCAACTTTCTTTGTCTCACTTCTGCGTTGGACTTTTGGCAATTTTTGGTAGCCTTAAGTCTATCTTGAATCACCTTCACCTTCACCATGGCTTGGTAAACCAAATTAGGGTCAAACAACTTATTTTTACCGATCTTAGTCCACCCAATAGGAGACTTACACCTCCTACCATATAAGGCCTCAAATAAAGCCATACTAATGCTAGAGTGATAATTGTTGTTGTAGGTAAATTCTATAAGAGGCAGGTGGTCAACCCAACCACCCCTATAATCAAACACACAAGATCAAAACATGTATTCTAAGACCTAAATCATCCTTTTCACTTTCCTATCCGTCTGTGGGTGGAAAGCTGTACTAAGGGTCACCTTTGTCCCCAAGCCTTACTAGAATGACCTCTAAAACTAAGATAAGAAATTAGTACAATGATCAGATATAATAGAAACTGGAGTACCATGAAGCTTCACAACCTCCTCACATCTTGGGGTGAGCAAAGTTGAAATTACCTGACCTTGCTCTCTTGTTCTGCCTCTCCCTAGTCTTAAACTTCTGCTTTTCTACTTGCTGGGCATGGGTCATGAGTCTTGCTAAGGTCATATCACCGATCAGCATCACAGACCTACACTCATTTACCACACTATCATTGAATCCTGACACGAACTTGCTCATTTTAGCTCTGTTGTCTGCAACCACATGAGGAGCATACCTGGCTAGCGGAGTGAATCTGAGAGAATACTCCCTAACCATCATATTCCCCTGCCTGAGGTTGGTGAACTCAAGAAATTTGGCTTCCCTCAGCTCTTGGGGAAAGAATTTGTTTAAGAAGGCCGTGACAAATTTCTCCCACTCGATAGGGCCTGTATTATCTAACCTTTCAGACTTCCACTATTTGTACCCATCATGAGCAACATCCTATAACTGGTAGGCGGCTAACTTAGCACTCTCAATAGAAGTAGCACCCATGATTTCAATGACCTTCTGGACTTGGTCAATGAATTCCTGAGGGTCCTCATCAGACTTAGACCCATGGAAAATGGAGGGTTCATCCGGGTGAAGTCCCGAACCCTAGCTGCTTTGGGAGTGGCCACTGGATTGGCCGGAATAACTGGTGGCCGTTCATTCTGTGCAGCCATGGACTGAGCAAGTGTGGTAAATGCGGCTCTAAAATCCGCATGGGAAACATATTCGCCCAAAGGATCTTCGAGCTGAGGAGCTGGCTGGTTTATTCTCTTTGGGGCCATGGTCTGCAATAAGAGAAGAATGGATTAGACTGAGAGTTTAACTTATGATTATGCTCACTAGCATGACATAAATAATGAAGAAAAGGGACTGTTCCTAAAACATCTTATAGCCTCCTGCACATAAATGTGGTGTGCAACACACCCATGTATAAGACTCTACAAGATACGACTTTCAGACTTCCTAGGATTCCATTGAACCTTAGGCTCTGATACCAAGTTTGTAATACCCCAATTTGCTGAACCAAAATGCTACACAGTGCTCATGACCCCGAGGGACCATAAGCTAACCCATGACTGATATTTGTACTTGTATAATGCAAATCATAATATAATAATACGGAATTCATGGAACTGTAAGGCCATAAGGTTCAACTGAATACAATCATGTGGGCGAAAATGCCCAAAATAACTAAATCTGGACGTAAATCTGAAAGTAAATCCGAAAGCCTCTAAACTGTCTGAATAAGGAGTTGAAGGAACATGTCTCCAACTAATTTCATAAAACTGAACTGAAGAATAAATAAATGAATCAAATCATATTGTCCTCGAATTAATGAGGACTCACTGTGTCTCTGCGACTGGAACGCTACCGCTACTGCTGGGCTGGAGCTCGTGTCTCAGAACCTATGGTGTAACATGAAAAGAAAGCACCATAGTGCAAATGCGTCAGTACAACTGGAGTACTGAGTATACAAGGAAAGTAGGCTGAACATAAAGGGTTTCATACATGAACAACACTGACTGACTAATATGAACGTGGGAGTGCAAACACACATATATAGAAATTGGTACCATGAATACGTGATAGCATGAACTGTAAGCTAATACATGGTTTACTGATAACTGTCATGACTAATACTGAAACTTATAACATGGACAACTGTATCTGACAGTCCTGTATATACTAAAATCTGAAGAATGCCCTGAGTGGTTTCACTGAGACTGATACCAAAACTGATAACATAGATGACTGTATCTGACAATCCTATGTATACTAAAATCTGAAGAAAGCCCTGAGTTCTTTTACTGAGACTGTTACTGAAACTATGGGAAGTAGTGTTTAACTGACATGCCCCATGTATGCCGTTATGGCTAAGCTGGGGTCCAATCTCTGCCCCAACTGGAGGGGTGTCAATACCGCGCCACTGGTAAGGACAGCTGTGAGACCCTATACTGGCAGGTACTCAAATGAGAATGGTGGGAACCCTAAACTAACGGGTTAAGCCACCTCATCAACCCTAATCTGATGGGTTAAGATATCTCAACTTGCGTTGGCTACGTAGTTCTGGAACACAAGGATTGCTACTAAGAATCACACCCTGAACTGGCGAGTGAGTTCCCATCCTTGGTTTCTCTCGATGCTAACCTCTACTCCCATTTGGAGGGACTGTACATGACGTAATCTTACTGAATTTCATTGACTGGTGGAATATTACTGATATCTAACAACTGACTAAGATCATGAGGTTTTCCTGAGTCACATGGTTGACTAAAGCCTATGGAATCATAGCTTGAGTTCGGATATCGTGAAACATGACATGGATCTAGGCACACAACTATAGTTTTTGGGTACAAGTACCCCTAGGACTCGATAGAAGGAAACTGACACACATGACTGACTTAATCATAAGAGTAGAGTCCATAACTTATAATATCATAAGTAGGGATCTCATACTAAGCATGGTTATCAACAATGTATTGCATGGAAAGGATTTCATATCACATGGAAGTACTTGCACAATCTTAATATCATGTTCATTGCATAATCATATTGGCAACACATACCAATAGCATGGAAGTTCATGTGGATTGCATGGTTATCATGCATCTTGTTCATAAGTAGGATTTGCAAGTAAGCATAGCATAATCTCATAACAATAGTTCATGAGCATTCCAACAACATTTGCAAGGCACTTTAACAACATAGAAGTCATTGGAACGTAAGGGCATATCATGAATCCTTCACTTAGTCACAATTTAGCTATATTGCATGATTTCTAGTTCCTTAGGAACTTTATCAAACACCTTACATGAATATCTTAAGCAAAGATGAATTAATCAAATTATACATCATGAACAACCAAATTTACATGTTTCCAACTCATATGATATCATGAATTCACAAAAACATACAAAGATTCCATCTTGGGAATCACCCAATATCAACAACATGATCATCAACACCCAACAATATAGAAATCATACTTTATAATGAAAAAGAGGAAAACAAACAAGCATCAATATGGGTATGATCATATCACCACAATCAACAAAGATTTTTTATTTTAAAGATTGATTCTTGAACTCCACGGACGAAAGGAATCTATGGATGAATACTATGCATACCTTAGAAGGAAGATTCTTGAGGATTGACGGAGGAATTTCTTTGAAATCGGATCTTCAAGCTTAATGATGCAACCCTTGTTGTTCTTTTCTCCTTTAGTGCTCTTGGATGATGAGCTTTGAGATGAAAAATAGGGTTGCAGTATGTTTAGAAGATATATATTTCGTAGGGTTAAGTTAGGGACGTGTAAGGAATATTTAAAAACTTAATTACCTTTAAAATAACTCAAGACGGAGTGTTTTTGACACCTGGAATTGACTTGGGAGGAGCCCAAGTAATTGCCTATGCTTGGGTTGGGCGGCGCCTAACCAATCGCCTATGCTTGGGTTGGGCGGCACCTAACCAATCGCCTATGCTTACTGTCTCTCACGAAAATGGGCATAACTTTTTGCTCGGGTATTGGATTAAGGTGAAATTGGTATCATTGGAAAGATAATTTGATTCTCTACAATTTGGTGGGTCTAAATCAGCCAAAATACCATATTAACATCAAGTTATACTCGTTCAAATATGATCCTTGCAAAATCAAACACTAAAACTTGATAGATTCAAAAACTCTTAGCTTGTATTACCTTAAGTGACTTATATGAACATTCTTAATGGATCATAAGCTATCCTATCACTAGGATATTCATTGTAAGTCATGTACTCAAGTATGAATAACAGGATTAAGAACATGCGGGGTATTAAAGCACCAAATTTCCAAGTCTATACAAGGTGGCAACACGATAGCTCTGCATCGCGCCACCGTGCAGTTTCCCAATTGTCAATTTCCAGTGACACGACATGATAACGCCGCGTCATGCCAAGGGCCCAATTCAGGAAATTTTAATGAAAGTTAAATTACTTGTTCAGGGTTAAAAGGGTCAATTTGTACCCCCTATATAAGCTTCCAAACATGCGATTCAACCCTTATTCAACCAAAATATTGATGTTTTTCTCAAATACTCTCAAGAACTCAAGCTAGGTTTTTCATAGAAGGTCCAATTTCAAGAAGGTTTCACCATCAATCTTCACAAAATCACGAACTAAGGTATGCATAGTGTTCATTCATGGGCTCCTTTCATCCATGAAGTCCAAGAATCCCTTTTCAACTACAAGTTATGGATTTTCTTCATGTGTTCATGCTTTGTATGTTCTCTTTCATGTTGATAAATGAGGAATTGATTTCTATTCCATGATTTGATGATAAATTCCATGTGAGGTTGATTAGTATAGATAAAGATTTATGAAATCTCACGACTAAAACCTTGTATGATGAAATTGGAAGTAAACCATTATGTCATGTCTAACAGTTATATTCAGATACAGTCATTCATGTTATCAATTATGTCATGTTATCAATATCCAGATTTGGTAGTTATTCTACCAAGGTATCAGTATCATGTTATCATGTTGTCAGTTACTGATGCATTTGCTCTATGGTGCTCTCTTTTTATATTACACCATAGGTTCAGAGACACGAGTTTTAGATCAGCAGTAGATTCCAGATTCAGCAGTCAGAGTAGAAGTGAGTCCTCATCCTTCGAGGAAATAATGATTTTCTAGTATCTTATTGAATAGCTTATTAGTTGGAGTTAGTTGGGGACATGTCCCATCAACTCCTTATTTAGATTCTTTAGATAGTAGAGGCTTTCAGACTGGATGCAGACTAGATGCAAATTAGATACAGACTATCATGATTTAGAATTTAGTTTGGTTTTAGGTATTTTATTACCCCACACAAATGTTACATTATTCAGTTATGTTCATGATCAAACCTTATGGCCTTTCAGTGCATGTTTGCATATTGTTATATTATCTTATGCAGTATACAGGTATAGATATCAGTCATGGGTTAGCTTGTGGTCCTTCGAGGTCATAAGCACCGCGTAGCATTCCGGTTTAACAAATTGGGTCATTACAAACTTGGTATCAGAGCCTAAGGTTTAATACAGTCTTAGGAAGTCTGAAAGCCGCATCTAGTAGAGTCTTGTGCATGGGTGTGTTGCGCGCCACATTTATGTGCAAGAGGCTATGATAAGTTTAAGAATAGTTTCCCTTCTTTCAGTATTCATATCGTGCCTATGAGCATAATCACAAGTCAGTCTCTCAGTCTAATCCACTTCTTCTCTTTATTTCAGAACATGCCTCCTAAGAGAAGAAATTAGTCAGCCCCTCAGCCCGAAGAACCTTTGGGCAATCATGTTTCTCATGCGGAGTTCAGCACCGCATTTACCACTTTTGCTCAATCACTCACTGCTCATAATTAACGGCCAAAAGTTGTTCTAGCCAACCCAGTGGCCAACTCAGCAGCAGCAAGATTTGGGACTTCACCCGAATGAATCCTCCAATCTTCTTTAGGTCTAAGGTAGATGAAAACCCTCAGGAATTCTTAGATCAAGTTCAGAGAAAGATAGACACCATGGGGGTTACTACTATTGAGAGTGATGAGCTAGCTGCCAGTTGCTGGATGTGGCTCATGCTTATTTCAAATAGTGAAAGTCTAAAAGATCAGATGATGCAGGTCCTATAGAGTAGGAGGAGTTTTTCACTGCATTCTTAGAAAGATTCTTCCCCAAGAGCTTAGAGAACCCAACGTGCTAGAGTTTATCAACCTCAGGTAGGGCAATATGACAGTGAAAGAGTATTCTTTTAAGTTTACTTAATTATCCAGTTATGCCCCTCATGTGGTTTCGGATAGTTGATCTAAGATGAGTAAGTTCACATTTGGGGTGAACGAAAGCATGGTTAATGAGTACAGATACACTATGCTAAATAGTGACATGACCTTAGCTAGACTTATGACCCATGTTCAGCAGATAGAGGAGCGGAAGATTAAATAGAGGGAGAAATAAAATAAGAGAGCGAAGACAGGTAGTTTTAACTTCGCTCAGCCTAAGTCAGAAGGAGGAAACCGTTCCTAGTTTCTTCCTAAGTCATCAGTTCCAGCCCCCTCTATAATTAGTGCTCCAGTTCCTAAGTTTAAAGAGGGTAACAAAGAAAGAGCGCCAGGCTCTAAGACCTAAGGAAGTGTTAGTAGTGCCCGCACCTATCCTCTTTGCCAGACTTATGGTAAGAACCATTAGGGTGTGTGTAGAGCAGGTAGTGGTATTTGTTTTGGTTGTGTCAAGCCATGCCATAGAGTTAGAGACTGGCCACAGCCAGGTCCTCAGGGTCAACAAAATCACTCCTCAGCTCAGTCCGATCACCTAAATCAGTAGGGTGCCACTTCCAGTGCTACTAGCGGGCAATGCCCAAATTATTTCTATGCTCTTCAGACTCGACATGATCAGGAAAGCTCTCCTGATGTACTTACTGGTATGTTATAGATCTTTTATGTGCATTTTTATGCTTTGCTAGATCAAGGAGCTTCCTTGTCTTTTGTTACTCCTTATATAGAAGTTGATTTTGAAATCAGTCCCAAAATTCTAGCAGAGCCCTTCTCAATCTCTACCCTAATGGGAAAAACCATCATGGCCCGATGGGTATAGAGAAACTGTCCGATTATGATATTTTAGAAATTCACGTCAGCAGACTTAGTCAAATTAGAGATGACTGATTTTGATGTCATTCTCAATATGGATTGGCTTCATTCCTGCTATGCCACAGTCGACTGTAGAAATAGGATAGTTCAGTTTCAGTTCCCAAATGAACCCGTCCTTGAGTGGAAGGGTAGTACTTCAGTGTTCAGAGATCAGCTTATCTCCTACCTTTGGGCAGGGAAAATAATATCTAAGGTATGTTTTTATCATTTAGTTCATGTTAAAGATTCCAGTTTTGAGGCTCCCTAGTCTTGAATCAGTTCCAGTTGTAAGTGAATATTCAGATATCTTTCTCAAAGATCTCCTTGGAATTCCACCTGAAAGGGAAATAAACTTTGGTATTGATCTTCTTTTAGACACTCAGCCTATCTCTATTTCGCCATATAGAATGGAACCATAGAACTCAGAGAACTGAAAGATTAGTTGAAGGATCTCTTATATAAGGGATTCATTAGACCCAGCATTTCCCCGTAGGGCGCACCAGTCTTATTCGTGCACAAGAAAGATGGTTCACTCAGAATGTGTACAGATTACCATCAACTCAATAAGGTTATGGTCAAGAACAAGTATCCTCTTCCTAGAATTAATGACTTATTTGACCAACTTTAGGGTGTCAGTTATTTCTCTAAGATAGACCTCAGATTCGGCTATTATCAGCTCAGAGTTAGAGAAGGTGACATCCCAAAAATAGCTTTCCATACTCGGTATAGTCACTTCAAATTTTTAGTTATGTCCTTCGGCCTTACCAATGCCCCAGAAGCTTTCATGGACTTGATGAACCGTGTGTTCAAGTAGTACTTGGACATGTTCTTCATAGTCTTCATAGATGATATTTTGGTCTATTCTCACACTGAGCGCGATCATGCAGACCATCTCAAAATAGTACTCCCTACTCTCAGAAATCATTAGTTATTTGCTAAATTTAGTAAGTGCGAATTTTAGCTAAGGTCAGTAGCATTCCTTGGTCATATCATTTCCGGTAATGGAATTAGATTAGATTCTCTAAAGATAAAAGAGGTAAGAAATTGGCCTCGCCGTATTTATCCACAGATATCAGGAGTTTCTTGGGTTTGGCTGGCTATTATAGATAGTTTGTTAAAGTATTTTCATCTATTGCATCCCTTATGTCCAGATTGACTCAGAAGAAAGTCAAGTTCTAGTGGTCAGATCCTTGCGAGAAGAGTTTTCAGGAATTGAAGACTCGACTCACCTTAGCTCCACTCTTAGCTCTTCCAGATGGTTCAGATGGGTTCATAGTGTATTGTGATGCATCTAGAGTAGTTTAGGTTATGTCCTCATGCACATGGTAAGGTCATAGCCTACGCCTCCAGACAGCTTAAACCCTATAATAAGAATTATCCTACTCATGATCTTGAATTAGCAGTCGTAGTATTTCCCTTGAAGATTTGGAGGCATTATTTATAAGGTGTTCATGTAGATGTCTTCACAGATCAAAAGAGTCTTCAGTATGTTTTTTCTCAAAAATATCTCAATCTTCGTCAGAGAAGGTGGTTAGAGCTCTTGAAAGATTATGACATAAGTGTCCTCTATCATCCGAGCAAGACCAATGTAGTGGACGATGCTCTCAGTAAACTGTCCATGGGTAGTGTTTATCATGTTTATGATAGTAAGAAAAAGTTAGCTCAAGAAGTACACCAGCTTGCTAGACTAGGCATTCGCTTAGTCAATTCTTCAGAGGGCGGAAT
Source organism: Capsicum annuum (assembly GCF_002878395.1). Classification (NCBI taxonomy): domain Eukaryota; kingdom Viridiplantae; phylum Streptophyta; class Magnoliopsida; order Solanales; family Solanaceae; genus Capsicum; species Capsicum annuum. Next base: position 48,391,457 of record NC_061113.1, on the reverse strand, counting down.
ATGTGTTCAAAGTAGTTTAAAATTATCTCTAGTTTTCAAGGTGAAAGAAAAGCAAGATAAGCATCCTAGCCTTGTTAAGCTAAAAGAGTCAGTTCAAAATCAGAAAATAGAGGTTTTCTCCCAAGGGGGAGATGGCATCCTTTGTTGTCAGAGTCGTCTCTGTGTTCCAAGCATAGATGACATAAGGCAGCGAATTCTTGCAGAAGCACATGGTGCATGCTACTCTATTCATTCAGGGGCCACTAAGATGTACCGCGACTTGTAGGAGATCTATTGGTGGAGTAGGATGAAGAGAGATATTGCAAAGTTTATGGCTAAGTGCTCTACATGTCAGCAGGTTAAGATAGAGCATCAGAAGACTAGTGGTCCTATACAGGAGTTCAGTACTCCTACTTGGAAGTGGGAATTTACAAACATGGACTTCATGATGGGTTTGCCTCAAACTCATTATCGGCATGATTTAGTTTGGGTCATTGTAGATAAGATGACCAAATCAGCTCATTTCCTTCTGGTTCATACCTCTTATTCTATCGAGGATTACGCCAAGCTCTACATTAAGGAGCTGTTCAGATTACATGGTGTCCCATTGACTATTATCTTAGACAGAGGTACCTAGTTCACCTCTCATTTCTGAAAAGCATTCCAAAAGGGTCTTGGTACCCAGATCAATCTTCGTACAGCCTTTCATCCTCAGACAGATGGTCAACCAGAAAGGACCATTCAGACTTCAGAAGATATGCTAAGGGGATGCGCAATTAATTTCAGAGGTAGTTAGGATGACCACTTACCTTTAATTGAGTTGTATACAAGAACAACTATTATACTAGTATTCAGATAGCTCCATTCAAAGCTCTCTATGGTAGGAGATGTAGATCTCTGATTGGTTGGTTTGAAGTTAGTGAGGCCTCAGTCATAGGGCCTGACTTAGTATTCGACGCCTTAGAGAAAGTTTAGTTAATTAGAAAAACACTCCAGGTTGCTCTGAGTCTACAGAAGTCTTATTCTGATGTTCGTAGAAAGGATCTCGAGTTTGAGATTGGTGACTATGTCAACCTCAATATCTCTCCTATGAAACGAGTAAAGAGATTTGGCAATAAGGGAAAGCTCAGTCCTCAATATGTCGGTCCCTTCAAGATTCTCAATCATTTCTGCAAGGTATCTTATGAGCTCGAATTTCCTTCAGATCTAGCCTCATTTCATCCAGTCTTTCATGTCTCTTTGCTCAAGAAGTGTATAGGTGACCCATCAGTCGTAGTCCCTATTCAGAGCATTGATGTTCAGAACAGCCTCTCTTATAAAGAGATTCTAGTTGAAATCTCAATACATCCATCTCTATGTGTTGTAGGCATTTCAGAATTAAGGATATTTATCATAAACTGCTTTTGAGGTATTTTTTTAAGAGTTAATAACTCAAATGGTCACTCAATTATGGACTTTTATTTTAAAAAGTCACTTAACATTAACTTTTACTCCAAAATACAATCAACTATCACATTTTTACTCACAAAGTTACTCGGGGATTTGGGCTGTAGGTGACAAAAGAGTTTTAAAATGAGGTGTAGGTGACACAAGTCTTAATAATTGAGTGGAGGTGACAATTACTTTATTATGGATAAAGAAAGTTTGGTAAGTTTGAGAATAGCCCATACGTTTTTAAATTTATACTTTGATCCAAATTTCTATCTAAAATAATGAAAAATGGATGAAAAAAAGGTGTCTTTCTCTCTCTTCTCATCCATTGTTGATGTAATACCCTTGAAAATTTTTCGTTGAAATTTTGTGCGTAAACGTGTTAGGTTCTATCTTCTAGAATAAATTATAAATTTTTCGTGCGGATTATCTTAGATTATGATCCACCATTGCATAGAATATCAAATAATATTTCCAACGATATGTGTATCATCCAAAACGGACACCCGAACGATGAGTTATGAACATTCTGATCGAACCGTGAATAGTAGTGAGCAGTAAAACGTGCAGGAAAAAGTACTGAGGCCTGGCGTATTTTTGCTCCAACTTTAAACAATCATAACTCCTTGTACATAATGATCTGGGTGATCTACTATATATCAATGGAAATCTCTGCGAGTCCTCTTTCCAATGAAATTGGTTTTATCTAATTTTTCTATTGGAGAAAAAAGTTATGGTCGATCTACTTCAGTCTGTCAAAAGAAAATTTTTGGGTCAAATTCAAACGATCATAACTCCTCGTACACAATGATCTGGGTGAGATACTATATATCAACGGAAATATATGAGAGTCCTCTTTCTAATGAAATTTGTTTCATCCAATTTGGATATCTGAGTAAAATGTTATGGTTGATCTACTTCAGACTATCAAAATAGTCCATCAAAGGACAGATTCAAGAATTATTTAATTTTTAGGGGCATTTTGGTCATTCTCCCTCATCCAAAATCCGTCCAAACCCTATATTAAATCCTATTAGAAGCATTATATGCTATATTTCATCAAATTCCCTCAAAAAGAAAACCCTAAGCTCCTACATCCAACTTCAAGAACCTCCAAAGTTCACCATTAATTCTGAAAATTTATTCAAGATTCCAAGTTCCTAGTTCAAGAACTCCAAGAACCATCATTCAAAGGCACGATTAACGTCTCAAAAATGAGTATCGATCTAAAGTTCATCATTCCAAGTATGTGGGTTTTTCAACAAGAATTCTCTTTCGTTCTTGTGCCCAAAAGTAATTTTCTTTACAAAGGCATGATTTTTATTTGATTTTTTATGAATTTGAAGCATGAACTCATATCTTATGATGATTATTATGAAATCTTGATGTTTATGATTTTGAAAGATGAAGTTACATGTGTGGAGATATAAAGCATGAATCTTGAATGATATTTATTATGATTTTGATATTTGGGTCGTGAATCCCCATTGGAAATTGTGTTTTTTGAGAAAGTGTGTGTGATAAGCACGTTGATGTTGAATATTTGAGATATTTTAAATGATTTGACATTTGGGTCTTAATGGAGTTGTTTTGAACTCGAGTGTGAAAGAAATCCACAATGTGGTTGATTTTGATAGATGGGAAGCATGATGGATCCCGATGTATATTTATATATTACTAAAATTGTTTTATTATGGATTGTCTTTGAAATGATCTGAGCTAAGTCCGGGAAAAATCTTTAGCACCGAGTGGGAGGTATAAAGCGACCTTACTTCCCTAGAACTACGTGCTCCCGTAGGAGTGAGGCTGAGGCTGATTTATATAGTGATTACTAGTTTGTATGAATTTGATATCGATAGTCCTACTCCAATGGCAAGGATAGGACGTCTATCCCCAATGTGGATTGTACGTTGGACTCCATGTAGCTCACATGGTTTATGTCGATTATAGGATCTCCCAATGTGTGTGTGTTTCCTTGTGTCTATGGTGAATTGTGAAGTGATTTGAAAGTGGAATTGTTAAAGTTATTCTTTCAAAAGATTTAAATGATACTTTCATTATGAGAATTGATATTCTTGATGAACTAAAAGTGATTGACAAATTATATGATGACTCACATGTGTTATTGTACTTATTTCATCCTCTCATGATTATGATGATTTTGTTCGGGCTATGTGAGTCTTTCATACATACTGCATATTCTTATAAATATTTATGATGATAATGTTTAAACAACTGCATACACCCCCATATACTCAGTTCCTTTCCATGGTACTGACCCACATCTTTGGATGTGGGCTGCATTTTCTCAGAATGTAGGTTCAGGTGCTCAGTTCTAGGTTTAATAGTGATTCTTCGGGCATGCTGTTCTACATCCTCTGTTGTGGTGAGTCCTCATATTCCGAGGACATGATATCTGATGTTGGTTTCATAAAATTATTTACATTTGATAACTTTGTATAAGTCAGGTGGGGCATGTCTCAATGGCTCGCTAGTTTTATTGATTTTCAGAAAGGCTTGTCAGACTAGTATAGATGTTGGGAGTTGACTAATAAGTCGTATTTTGTTATCTTTCTAAAAAAAATTTATTCTTGGATGATGATTACTCTGTTGATATTTGAGGGTTATTGATGGAAACCCCATTGATTTGTGTTGAACTGAATGAAAATGGCTCAAAGGGTTAGCTTGGGCTACTCGTTGCCTCAAGCACCGTGTGATGCTTCGGGACCCATTTTCTGGGGTGTTACAAACTTGGTATCAGAGCCTAAGGTTTTAAGGTGTCCTAGGGAGTCTGACAAGCCACGTTAAGTAAAGTCTTGATCATCGATGTGTAGCGCACCACATCTATGAGCAAGAGGCTACAAGACATTTTAGGAAAAAGTATGATTCTTTCTTTCAGAAGTCTATTGTGCTTAAAGTGTCTCTCTCTTCTATTGATTCGTGCTCTCCTCTTTCAGAAATATGCCTCCACATCGACAAGAAGAAATAATGATGGTCAGCAACCTCAACCCGCTGACCCATTGAATGAAAACGTGTCTCATACTGAATTTTGGGCAGCCTTTCAGGCGCTAGCCCAAGCTGTTACTGCAAATGTTCAGGCCAACCCGGCCCCGGCTCCACAGCAGAAGGGAGGTGATTCAGCTACTGCCAAGATCTGTGACTTCATACGGATGAATCCGCTAGAATTCTATGGGTCCAAGTCTGATGAGGATCCATGATTATTTTTAGAGGGGTGCAGAAGATTACTCAGGTGATGCATGTATCTGAGGAACATAGTGTGGAGTTGGCTGCGTATAGTTTGAAAGACCTTGCTTATAACTGGGTTGTTGCTTGGAGAAAAAGTAGAGGTGAGGGAGTTTTCCCTACAACTTGGCAAGAGTTCTAAGATGCATTCCTGGATAAGTTTTTTCATTTGGAGATGAGGGAGGCGAAGGTGGAAGAGTTTATGAACCTACGACAGGGCTCTATAACTGTTAGGGAGTACTGCCTAAAGTTCAATCAGTTGGCCAAGTATGCTCCTGACTTAGTGGTTGATAATCGGACTAGTATGAGTAAGTTTGTGACTGGTGTGTCTAGTTTTGTGGTTAAGTAGTGTAGGTCTGCTATGCTGAATAGTGAGATGAATCTTTCTAAGTTAATGACTCATGCCCAACATATTGAGGCAGACAAGATTAAGGAAAGAGATAGAATGAGAGGGAATAAGAGAGCTAGGTCCGAGCAGCACGGACAGGGTCAGACTAGATCGCAGGAAGGGAGTCGCCCTCAGTATCAGGATCGTTTGTCTATGCCAACACTGTCATCTGCTAGTGCTCCCGTGCCTAGAGGAAGGCAGGAGCAAGGTAGCAGGTCATATGCATCCAGGTCCCAGTACAGTGCTGGCAGTAAGCCAAATCATCCCTTGTGTCTTAAGTGTGGTAGGGCTCATTTGGGTGAGTGTTGGGGTGAGAAGAGGAGTTGTTTCCGGTGTGGTGACATGGGTCACAGAGTTAGAGATTGTCCACAGGATGGACAAGGGCGTCGTGACTATCGCCCTCGGACCCAGACTCAGACTGTTAGTGCTCCAGTTCCAGCGACTCGCCCAGCCCCAGCTCAGGGCGCCTCTTCTAACAATACTAACGGACAGCGCCAGAATAGATTCTATGCTTTACCGTCCATCCAGGAACAGGAGGACTCTCCCGATATTATTACTGGTATGCTTCGTATATTTCAGTTTGATGTGTATGCTTTGTTGGATCCTGGATCCAGTTTCTCATATGTTACACCTTTGATTGCTGTGAATTTTGAAATGAGTCCTGAGATTATTCCTGAGCCTATCCTAATTTCTACCCCAGTGAGTGATTCGATTGTTGCCCAAAAAGTGTATAAAAAGTGTCCTGTTACTGTTCTTCATAGAGTTTTGTTGGCTGATATGATTGAGTTAGACATGGTAGATTTTGATGTGATTCTGGGTATGGACTGGCTGTATTCTTCTTATGCCTCTATTAATTGTCGGACCTGAGTGTTCAAGTTTCAGTTTTCGGGTGCATTCATGTTTGAGTGGTCTGGGAATTCTGTGTCACCCAAGAGTCATTTTATCTCTTACCTCAAAGCTAGAAAGCTTATTTCTAAGGGGTGTATTTACCATTTGGTTAGAGTCAAAGACACTAAGTCTGAGACTCCAACTTTCCAGTCTGTTAACGTCGTCAATGAGTTTTTTTGATCTCTTTCTGGATGATCTTCCAGGGATACCTCCTGATAGAGAGATAGAGTTCGGGATTGATCTTCTTCCCGATACTCAGCCCATTTCTACTCCTCCTTACCGTATGGCCCCTGCAGAACTTAAGAAGTTGAAAGAGAAACTCAAAGATCTACTAGATAAGGGTTTCATAAGGCCCAGTGTTTCTCCTTGGGGTACTTCTGTGTTGTTTGTGAGAAAGAAAGATGGCTCTTTGTGTATGTGCATTGATTACCGCCAACTGAATAAAGTCACCATAAAAAATAAGTACCTCTTTCTGAGAATAGATGATTTGTTTGACCAATTGCAAGATGCAAGTTATTTCTCAAAGATAGACCTTCGTTTCGGCTATCATCAACTCAAAGTTAGGGAGTGTGACATTTTGAAAACTGCTTTTCGAACTTATGATGGCCATTTTGAGTTTCTTGTTATGTCTTTCAGGTTAACTAATGCCCCAGCAGCTTTCGTGGACCTCATGAATCGAGTGTTCAGACCATATCTGGATATGTTTGTCATAGTGTTCATCGATGATATACTGGTGTACTCCCGTAGTGAGGATGAATATTCTGATCATCTCCAAACTGTCTTGCAAACCCTTAGAGATCACAAGTTGTTTGGCAAGTTCAGTAAGTATGAGTTTTGGCTAAGGTCAGTTGCTTTTCTGGGTCATATCATTTCTTCAGAGGGTATTAGAATTGATCCCCAAAAGACCAAAGCTATTAGAAATTGGCCTAGACCTATTTCTCCGACTGATATCTGAAGTTTCTTCGGTTTCACTGGCTATTACCACTATTCTATTGAGGGTTTCTCCTCTATAGTGTCTCCTATGACTCGGTTGACCCAAAATAAAGTGAACTTCTTGTGGTACGAATCTTGTGAGAAGAGTTTTCAGGAGTTGAAGACTCGACTCACTTCAGCCCCTGTTTTGACTTTTCCTGATGGTGTTGATGGTTTTTTGGTGTACTGTGATGCTTCAAGAGTTGGTTTGGGTTGCGTATTGATGCAGAAGGGTAAGGTGATAGCTTATGCTTCTAGACAGTTGAAACCCAATGAGAAAAATTACCCCACCCATGACCTTGAGTTGGCTGCTGTTGTGTTTGCTTTGAAAATCTGGAGACACTATTTGTATGGTTTCCATGTTGATGTTTTCACTGATCATAAGAGTCTGCAGTATGTGTTTACCCAGGGAGAATTGAATCTTAGACAGAGACGATGGTTAGAATTGTTAAAGAACTATGATATGAGTATGCTGTACCATCTGGGCAAGGCCAATATTGTGGCGGATGCCCTAAGTACAGTGCACATGGGTAGTGTTTCGCATGTGGTAGAAGGTAAGAAAGAGTTGGCTCATGATGTACATCATTTGGCTAGATTGGGGTTTAGGTTGTTTGACTCTACTGAAGGTAGTATAGGGGTTCAGAGTAGTTCTGAATCCTCCTTGGTTTCGGAAGTGAAGGAAAAACAATACTTAGATGCTAGTTTGGTCAGACTGAAGGAGTCAGTCAAGGACCAAAAAGTAGAGGTTTTCTCCCAAGAGGGAGATGGTGTGTTAAGATTGTAGGGTAGATTATGTATCCCGAATGTTGAAGATCTGAGATAGAGGATTATGGCTAAAGCACACGGGGTGCGATATTCTATTCATCCTGGTGCCACCAAGATGTACCGAGACTTGTGGGAAATCTATTGGTGGAGTGGCATAAAGAAAGATATAGCAGCATTTGTAGCTAAGTGTGCAACATGCCAACAGGTTAAATTTGAACACCAAAGACTTAGTGGTATGATGCAAGAGTTTAGTATTCCCACCTGGAAGTGTGAAGAGATAAATATGGACTTCGTGATTGGTTTACCTCCTTCCCGACGCCATCATGATTCCATTTGGGTTGTGGTTGATAGGTTGACTAAGTCTGCTTATTTCTTTCCTGTTCATACTTCATATACTGCTGAGGATTACACTAGATTGTATATCCGAGAGCTAGTCAGACTTCATGGAGTTCCCTTGTCTATCATTTCGGATAAGGGTACTCAGTTCACTTCGCAATTTTGGAAAGCTTTTCAGAAGGGTCTTGGTACCCAAGTGCTTTTGAGTTCTGCTTTTCATCCCCAGATCGATGGTCAGGCTGACCGAACCATCCAGACCTTAGAGGATATATTGAGAGCTTGTGCACTTGACTTTAAGGGAAGTTGGGATGATCACTTACCGTTGATAGAATTTGCTTAAAATAACAGTTTCCACTCTAGTATTGGCATGGCTCCGTTTGAAGCCTTATATGGGAGGAAGTGTAGATCACCCATAGGTTGGTTCGAGGTGGGTGAAGCGGCTGTGAGTGGTCCTAATTCGGTATTTAAGGCTATGGAAAAAGTTAAGTTGATTAGGGAAAGGTTGAAAACTATATAGAGTCATCAGAAGTCATATGTGGATGTTAGAAGGAGAGACCTTGAGTTTAAAGTTGGTGACCTAGTGTATCTGAAAATTTCACCCATGAGGGAGGTGAAGAGATTCGGAAAGAAGGGGAAGCTTAGTCCCCGTTATGTTGGTCCTTACAAAATTCTTAGTCGTATTGGTAAGGTAGCTTATGAGGTCGAGTTGCCTTCCGAGTTGTCCTCTGGTCATCCAATATTTCATGTCTCCATGCTTAGAAAGCATATTAGCGATGCTGTGGTAGTGGATTCCTCTGTGAGTACTGACATTCAAGAAAATCTTTCTTTTTATGAGATTCCTATTGTGATTCTTGATTTCAGTGTTCGAAGACTAAGGAACAAAGAAGTTCCCTTGGTCAAGGTGTTGTGGCGAAACCAATCTGTTGAGGGTGCAACTTGGGAAGCTGAGGTGGATATGCGATCCAAGTACCCGCACCTATTTTCCGCGAACTTCGATCAAGCTGATGGTACCGTTCTTTCCTAAATCATGCACTTTTGATAAAAGTTGCAGCAGTTCAGCTGTCATTTATTTTGTGTTAAGCTGTAGTTTCTTGAATTTATGTATTCTATGTTGAATTCAGAGTGAGAAACGATGTGGAGATGAGTTTAACAAATCATTTCAGCTGTATGCTCTATTCCCTATCTAATCTTGGCATGTCTAGCGTCATTCGAGGATGAATGTTTCCAAGGGGGGGATGATGTAATACCCTTGAAAATTTTTCGTTGAAATTTTGTGCGTAAACGTGTTAGGTTCTATCTTCTAGAATGAATTATAAATTTTCTGTATGGATTATCTTAGATTATGACCCACCATTGCATAGAATATCGAATAATATTTCCAACGATATATGGATCATCCAAAATGGACACCCGAGCGACGAGTTATGAACATTCCGATCGAACCGTGAATAGTAGTGAGCAGTAAAACGTGCAGGAAAAAGTACTTAGGCCTGGCGTATTTTTGCTCCAACTTTAAACAATCATAACTCCTTGTACATAATGCTCTGGGTGATCTACTATATATCAATGGAAAGCTCTGCGAGTCCTCTTTCCAATGAAATTGTTTTATCTAATTTGTCTATTGGAGAAAAAGGTTATGGTCGATCTACTTCAGCTTGTCAAAAGCAAATTTTTGAGTCATATTCAAACGATCATAACTCCTCGTACACAATGATCTGGGTGAGATAATATATATCAACGGAAATATATGAGAGTCCTCTTTCTAATGAAATTTGTTTCATCCAATTTGGATATCTGAGTAAAACGTTATGGTTGATCTACTTCAGACTATCAAAACAGTCCATCAAAGGACAGATTCAAGAATTATTTAATTTTTAGGGGCGTTTTGGTCATTCCCCCTCATCCAAAATCCTTCCAAACCCTATATTAAAGCCTATTAGAAGCATTATATGCTATATTTCATTAAATTCCCTCAAAAAGAAAACCCTAAGCTCCTACATCCAACTTCAAGAACCTCCAAAGTTCACCATTAATTCTGCAAATTTATTCAAGATTCCAAGTTCCTAGTTCAAGAACTCTAAGAACCATCATTCAAAGGCACGATTAACATCTCAAAAATGAGTATCGATCTAAATTTCATCATTCAAAGTATGTGGGGTTTTTCAACAAGAACTCTCTTTCGTTCTTGTGCCCAAAAGTAATTTTCTTTACAAAGGCATGATTTTTATTTGATTTTTTATGAATTTGAAGCATGAACCCATATCTTATGATGATTATTATGAAATCTTTATGTTTATGATTTTGAAAGATGAATTTACACGTGTGGAGATATAAAGCATGAATCTTGAATGATATTTATCATGATTTTGATATTTGGGTCGTGAATCCCCATTGGAAATTGTGTTTTTTGAGAAAGTGTGTGTTATAAGCACGTTGATGTTGAATATTTGAGATATTTTAAATGATTTTACATTTTGGTCTTAATGGAGTTGTTTTGAACTCGAGTGTGAAAGAAATCCACAAGGTGGTTGATTTTGATAGATGGGAAGCATGATGGCTCCCGATGTATATTTATTTATTACTAAAATTGTTTTATTGTGGATTGTCTTTGAAATGGTCTGAGCTAAGTCCGGGAAAAATCTTTAGCACCGAGTGGGAGGTATAAAGCGACCTTACTTCCCTAGAACTACATGCTCTCGTAGGAGTGAGACTGAGGCTGATTTATATAGTGATTACTAGTTTGTATGGATTTGATATCGATAGTCCTACTCCGATGGCAAGGATAGGACGGCTATCCCCAACGTTGATTGTACGTTGGACTCCATGTAGCTCACATGGTTTATGTCGATTATAGGATCTCCCAGTGTGTGTGTGTTTCCTTCTATCTATGGTGAATTGTGAAAGTTATTCTTTCAAAAGATTTAAATGATACTTTCATTATGAGAATTGATATTCTTGATGAACTAAAAGTGATTGAAAAATTATATGAAGACTCACATGTGTTATTGTACTTATTTCATCCTCTCATGATTATGATGATTTTCTTCGGGCTATGTGAGTCTTTCATACATCCTGCATATTCCTATAAATATTTATGATGATAATGTTTATACAACTGCATACACCCCCATATACTCAGTTCCTTTCCATGGTACTGACCCACATCTTCGGATGTGGGCTGCATTTTCTCAGAATGTAGGTTCAGGTGCTCAGTTCTAGGTTTACTAGTGATTCTTCGGGCACGCTGTTCTCCATCCTCTGTTGTGGTGAGTTCTCATATTCCGAGGACATGATGTCTGATGTTGGTTTCACAAAATTCTTTACATTTGATAACTGTGTATGAGTCAGTTGGGGCATGTCTCAATGGCTCGCTAGTTTTATTGATTTTCTGAAAGGCTTGTCAGACTAGTATAGATGTTGGGAGTTGACTAATAAGTCATATTTTGTTATCTTTCTAAAATTCTTTTATTCTTGGATGATGATTACTCTGTTGATATTTGAGGGTTATTGATGGAAACCCCATTGATTTGTGTTGAACTGAATGAAAATGGCTCAAAGGGTTAGCTTGGGGCTACTCGTAGCCTCAAGCACCATGTGATACTTCGGGACCCATTTTCTGGGGCGTTACAAACTTGGTATCAGAGCCTAAGGTTTTAAGGTGTCCTAGGGAGTCTGACAAGCCACGTTAAGTAAAGTCTTGATCATCGGTGTGTAGCGCGCCACATCTATGAGCAAGAGGCTACAAGACATTTTAGGAAAAAGTGTGATTCTTTCTTTTAGAAGTCTATTGTGCTTAAAGTGTCTCTCTCTTCTATTGATTCGTGCTCTCCTCTTTCAGAAATATGCCTCCACATCGACAAGAAGAAATAATGATGGTCAGCAACCTCAACCCGCTGACCCATTGAATGAAAACGTATCT
>NC_061113.1:48369171-48379436 GCF_002878395.1 Capsicum annuum | reverse complement strand
TAAGGTTTTAAGGTGTCCTAGGGAGTCTGACAAGCCACGTTAAGTAAAGTCTTGATCATCGGTGTGTAGCGCGCCACATCTATGAGCAAGAGGCTACAAGACATTTTAGGAAAAAGTGTGATTCTTTCTTTTAGAAGTCTATTGTGCTTAAAGTGTCTCTCTCTTCTATTGATTCGTGCTCTCCTCTTTCAGAAATATGCCTCCACATCGACAAGAAGAAATAATGATGGTCAGCAACCTCAACCCGCTGACCCATTGAATGAAAACGTGTCTCATACTGAATTTTGGGCAGCCTTTCAGGCGCTAGCCCAAGCTGTTACTGCAAATGTTCAGGCCAACCCGACCCCGGCTCCACAGCAGAAGGGAGGTGATTCAGCTACTGCCAAGATCTGTGACTTCATACGAATGAATCCGCTAGAATTCTATGGGTCCAAGTCTGATGAGGATCCACGATTATTTTTAGAGGGGGTACAGACGATTACTCAGGTGATGCATGTATCTGAGGAACATAGTATGGAGTTGGCTGCGTATAGTTTGAAAGACCTTGCTTATAACTGGGTTGTTGCTTGGAGGAAAAGTAGAGGTGAGGGAGTTTTCCCTATAACTTGGCAAGAGTTCTAAGATGCATTCCTGGATAAGTTTTTTCCTTTGGAGATGAGGAAGGCGAAGATGAAAAAGTACTGAGGCCTGGCGTATTTTTGCTCCAACTTTAAACAATCATTACTCCTTGTACATAATGATCTGGGTGATCTACTATATATAAACGGAAAGCTCTGCGAGTCCTCTTTCCAATGAAATTGGTTTTATCTAATTTGTCTATTGGATCAAAAAGTTATGGTCGATCTACTTCAGCCTATCATAAGCAAATTTTTGGGTCAAATTCAAATGATCATAACTCCTCGTACACAATGATCTAGGTGAGATACTATAGATCAACAGAAATATATAAGAGTCCTCTTTCTAATGAAATTGATTTCATACAATTTGGATATCGGATTAAAATGTTATTGTTGATCTACTTCAGACTATCAAAACAGTCCACCAAAGGACAGATTCGAGAATTATTTGATTTTTAGGGGCGTTTTGGTCATTCCACCTCACCCAAAATCCGTCCAAACCCTATATTAAAGCCTATTAGAAGCATTATATGTTATATTTCATCAAATTCCCTCAAAAAGAAAACTCTAAGCTCCTACATCCAACTTCAAGAACCTCCAAAGTTCACCATTAATTCTACAAATTTATTCAAGATTCCAAGTTCCTAGTTCAAGAACTCCAAGAACCATCATTCAAAGGCACGATTAACATCTCAAAATCGAGTATCGATCTAAAGTTCATCATTCAAGGTATGTGGGGGTTTTCAACAAGAACTCTCTTTCGTTCTTGTGCCCAAAAGTAATTTTCTTTACAAAGGCATGATTTTTATTTGATATTTTACGAATTTGAAGCATAAACTCATATCTTATGATGATTATTATGAAATCCTGATGTTTATGATTTTGAAAGATGAATTTACATGTGTGGAGATATAAAGCATGAATCTTTAACGATATTTATCATGATTTTGATATTTGGATCGTGAATCCCCATTGAAAATTGTGTTTTTTTAGAAAGTGTGCGTTATAAGCACGTTGATGTTGAATATTTGAGATATTTTGAATGATTTGACCTTTTGGTTTTAATGGAGCTGTTTTGAATTCGAGTGTGAAAGAAATACACAACGTGGTTGAATTTGATAGATGGGAAGCATGATGGCTCCCGATGTATATTTATATATTACTGAAATTGTTTTGTTGTGGATTATCTTTGAAATGATCTGAGCTAAGTTCGGAAAAAATCTTTAGCACCGAGTGGGAGGTATAAAGCGACCTTACTTCCCTAGAACTATGTGCCCCCATAGGAGTGAACCTGAGGTTGATTTATATAGTGATTACTAGTTTATGTCGGTTATAGGATCTCCCAATGAGTGTGTGTTTCCTTGTGTCTATGGTGAATGGTGAAGTGATTTGAAAGTGGAATTATGAATGTTATTCTTTCAAAAGATTTAAATGATATTTTCATTATGAGAATTGATATTCTTGATGAACTGAAAGTGATTGACAAATTATATGACGACTCACATATGTTTTTGTACTTATTTCATCCTCTCATGATTATGATGATTTTCTTCGGGCTATGTGAGTCTTTCATACATCCTGCATATTCTTATAAATATTTATGATGATGATGTTTATACAACTGCATACACCTCCATATACTCGGTTCCTTTCCATGGTACTGACCCATATCTTCGGATGTGGGCTGCATTTTCTCGGAATATAGGTTCAGGTGCTCAGTTCCAGGTTCAACAGTGATTCTTTGGGCATGCTGTTCTGCATCCTCTGTTGTGGTGAGTCCTCATGTTCCGAGGATGTGATGTCTGATGTTGGTTTCACGAAATTGTTTACATTTGATAACTGAGTATGAGTCAGTTGGGGCATGTCTTAATGGCTCGCTAGTTTTATTGATTTTCTTAGAGGCTTGTCAGACTAGTATAGATGTTGGGAGTTGACTAATAAGTCGTATGTTGTTATCTTTCTGAAATTCTTTTATTCTTGGATGATGATTACTCTATTGATATTTGAGGGTTATTTATGGAAACCCCATTGATTTGTGTTGAACTGAACGAAAATGGCTCAAAGGATTAGCTTGGGGCTACTCGTAGCCTCAAGCACCGTGTGACACTCCAGGACCCATTTTTTGGGGCGTTATAGTTGATTTCTCTCTCTTAGCGATTTTTGTTGTTCATTGTTGTTGCTTCTTTATTCATCATCTTCTGCTTCATTATCATCATCTTCTACTTCACTATCATCTTCATCTTCTTGTTATTGACCATTATATTGTTGTTGTTGTTGTTGTTACCGCTACTGTTGCTATTTGACCAATTTTTTAGGTCAAATTTTATTTCATACATCACTTTCCACTTTGGCATTACTTCATAGGAGACTTTGGTAAGTTAAATTATAATTTTTAGTTGAATTTTTCATCGGGTAACTGTTATTATGTTGTTTTTCCAACAATGGATAAAACACAATCATAAATCCAACATAAGATCCATCTTTTTAAATAAATAAATCATTTGTTATGACAGATGAGACATCTATTTCAACGGAAGACTAATATGTTGGATTCATGTTTATGATTCTATAGGCCATAACATGAATCAAATAGATGGATCATCTAATGCAAAAAATGATTTATCTGTTTAAATAGATTAGTTATCTGGTGCAACATGATAAATATCCATTGCAACAGATTATTAACCTATTGCAATAGAACCTGAACTCGATTCCAACAAACGTGTTGTCTGTTATAACAGGGTAAATATCTGTTGCAATAGATTATTAACCTATTGCAATAGAACCCAAACTTGATTCCAACAGATGGTAAATATCTGTTGCAACATATTAGTAACCTGTTATGATAGAACCTGAACTCGATTCCAATAGATCGTAGTTTGTTGCAATAGGTAAGTCATCTGTCGCAACAGGTTAATTATCTGTTGGAACATGTCACTCATTTGTTGGACTCATCTTTAAAGGTGCGTCAGTACTATAACATCAATCCCAATAGATATATAGTCTATTGCAACATATGTTTCACCTATTACAATAGATGAATCGTTTGTTGAAATCAGCTCCAGAAGCGTAACATGAATCCCAAAAGGTAAGTAATTTATTGCGAATGATTACACATCTATTGGGATTTATTTACGGCACTATGAAATCACTATTTATTTATTTTTACAAATGAATTTATTTAGGTACAACTAATGGAGAAACAATAACAATAGAGGAGGATTGTCATAGTCAATGGATCGAGAAGAGCAATCGATAGCTATAACAGTCCAAAGTAATATTTCGTATGATGATTTTGTGAACATAATCATCAGTTATTGTGGAATGAATTGTCAATTGGAAGAACTCATCATCAGCTATATGTACAACTCTTTGGAAAATCAGAGGGTACTACCTTTCAAGATAATCGGTCAGGTTTGGTTACGTGCTTATCTTAGTGATTCATCTAGGCTGGTGTTAAGGGTGTAAGTGGTTGAAAATATGAGAGAGAATGAGAACCAAAATGTAGAATAAGAATAACAACAAGACATCTTTGATGATAGGTTGGATGATCTAGACATGAATAGTCCAGATGATGATCAAACACCTACGCCCGTTGATGCAACCAATACGATATGTAGTTCTTCTCAATTAACACAGTCTAGAAATATTTAAGACAATGGGATCGACTTTTTTATTAGAATTTCATTCAAGGACAAGAATGAACTATCTAACACTTTGTTTATTTCTTGCTTGAAAAAAGATTTTAGAATAAAGAAGGTGATTAATTTGAGCAGTGTCTTTTGCTTCAAATGTGCTACTTCGAACTGCAAGTGGTGGTTGAGAGTGATGAATTACGCAAGTTCTGAAAGATTCACCATTCATAAATATGAAAAGCATTACACATGTTGTTTGGATCACATCTCAAGCCAAAATCCTCACGCTACGGCAAAAGTCCTTAATGAATATTTTAGGAGTAGTTTCCCCGATGGCAAAGGCCCTTCAACCAGGGTTATGGCCAATCAACTCCTTACGAAATTGGGTGTCCTGGTTCGTTATAAGAAGATATATACGACCATGGGGATTTCCAAGGACTTGGTTAGGGGGACACTCGAGCATGGGTATACGATGGATACCTACCATTATATGATTAAGTCCACAAATCTCGGAAGTAAGACAGCATTGCATCTTGATGAAAACGGAAGGTTCAAGTACTTTTTTGTATCCTATGGTACTTGGATTCAAGGTTTTAGATATTTAAAAAAAGGCATAGCTGTACAGTACCTTCTTGATGAGAAGGTATAATGGAGTTTTGCTAGCAGCGGTGGCGCAGGATACAGAGAATCACATCTTTCCTATCTCTTTTTGTGTAGTGGACAAGGAATGTGATGCCTCTCATGGATTTTTTTTGAACAACTGTGAAGATGCATCGAAGATACAAAAGAGTTGTGTTTTGTATCAGATAGGCATCCAAGTATTCCACAGATGAATTCACGTTTCTTTACTTCAACTTACTTTTGTTGTTGCATCAGGCATCTTGGAGAGAACATTTAGACTAACTATCACAATGAAAGGGTTATGACCTTTTTTTATAGAGTAGCTAAAGCATATAGTAAAGAGGAGTTTTTAGATCATTTTAATCAAATAATGGATGTGAATCCCAAGGTAGCAGAATTTCTCGTACATGTCGATTTTGAGAGATGGACCCGAGCATTTTGTCAGGCAAATAGGTACATTCTTATCAATTTTAATGTCTTGTTTGATTTACAAGTTTAGTATGATCTCGTACTAAGTTATTCTTTTGTATAGGTACAATATTATGACATCAAACATAGTTGAATCAGTGAATTCATTGTTTGACGATAAAAGAGAATTTCCCATCAAGGCTATGTTTGAAAAAATAATCCAGAAGTATGATAAAAATTTTAATGAAAGGCATGTGCAGTTCCAGTGCCTAAAAAAAAGTACCCGATTTGTTTACGAAATCAAAAAATTAATATCAATGAATGTCAGTTTGGGGAATAGGTTATTACCTCATAAAATAGCAGATTACAAATTCAGTATCACTGGTCATGGTGATGTTCCCACAATCGATCTTCAAACAAGATCTTGTACGTGCAGAGTTTTTGACTTGGACAAAATACCCTGTCCACATACAATGGCAGCGCTTCGAGCTCAATACGGTCATAAATATGGAACTAGAGTTTACGAGCACTCCTCTTAATATTATTCGGCGGGAAAATATGAAATGGCATATAGTGGGCATATTATTTCTATGCATCTCGAAGAATCTTGGGTTGTTCCTGCAAAGCTTATGGGGAGATTAATACCTCCTCCATATATTAACCCAAGCACTATCAAACTAGGAAGAAAGTCATATAAAAGGAGGTGTGGGGTTGGAGAATCATTTTCATCAAGAAGAAACAAGTGCTCCGTATGTAAGCGTGCTGGCCACAAAAAAAACTACATGCTCGAATCATAATCCACCATGATCATTATAATTGCAAAAACTTATATAGCTATTTGTTGTGGGATTTTATATATTTAACTCATTGTTGTGAAAGTAATGTTATCATTCATTATATATAAAATATCTTTTTAATAACTTGTTCATCAATAAAAAAAGGCAAAACATGAACTAAACAATACAGCAGACCATAAGTATTTTCAACAGATTACCTATCTGTGGCAACAGATGGACATTAGCTGGAAGAACACAACACAGTTCCATAAAATTAGAATATTTTCCTCCAACAGATGATAAATTTGTCTCAACAGATGGATAATCTATTGACAAAAACCCAACCGCTAGCCAATCTGTTCCAACACATGGTCCATCTATTGAAACTCAAAAGGCAAAATTGCTATTGCTACTGGATTCAAAATTGCTTCTTACCTCCAACCGTCGACATGTTAACATGTAAAATATTTAGAAGAAGAAATAGACAAAATGAAAATTGAATAAGAATTAAAAAGCCAAAGTTGACTAAAAATAAATTTTTACTTAAATGAAAAATAAAATACATTAGATATAGATCCGATATAGAAAAGTTAAAATACATACGCTAAAATAAAAAACACATTCTAATTATTATTATTACCATCATCATCATTAATGACAGCCGGCCAATCAACTCACAGCAGCAGGGCCCTCATCAGCCTCTGCATCTTTCTGAACATCGTCGCTCTCACAGCAACTAACTCCATCTGTAGGTCATTAACCTGCCTCTGAAGTTCCTGCACTGTGTCATGTAGAATTGCAATGTCCCAAACAGGATCAACCAAAACTAGAACATGCATGAATTGACAAATGTAAAGAACAGAGTCCAAATGTAATACAACATATACTAAAAAATGGTAGATTTACATCAGAAAAAAACTTACCTCAACATAAAGGAATATGCTCTTTGAAGAGAAGTTGTTGAAGATGTCACACAAAAAGATAAAAATACAATAAATAAATAAAGTTTAGCAGAATAAAGATTAAGAAGGGACTTATTTATAGAGGATTGAATTTGGATGTATAAGGACAAAAGGCACGTTTATTAAGCTCCATTATATTAATTACATTCAAACTGGTGGCATTTTGTTTTATGTGAAAAGTCACAACTTTTTTGTTTACATTAATACTTTTCACCTTTTCAAAACAGTTTTGAGACTTAATAACAACCATTATTATTGTGTTGTTGCAACAGATCGTCCATCTTCCATAACAAATTTACCATCTATTGCAATATATAGAATATCTGTTATGACAGATGGACAATATGTTTGGGATGTTTTGATTTCTTCAAACAACTAACTCATCAATTACAACAGATGGAGAATTTGATTCATCAGTTATTTTGAATGTGTTAGATAAAAAGTCACCACTGCCTCTTTTTTAATAGTCATCACATGCGTACAGATGAATAAACAATGTCTGGTGTGTCGCAATAGATTTATAATTTGTTGTAGCGTATGGATTATTTGTTGCGACAGATGGACCATATATTGGAGGAGATGTTTTGATTTTTTTCAACTATTGATTCATCAGTTGCAACAGATGTTTTGAATGTATTAAGATAAAAATGTCACGACTTTTCACACCTCTTTTTTAATTGTCATCACATGCGTGCAGATGAATAAACGACACTGTAGTGTCTATGATGGGGTAGGAAGAATAAGGTGTGTGCAATGGATCCACTTTTATGTTTGGGAGTTATGTATTATTGATCAGTCTACCGCGACAGATACAAATAAAGTGTAATAATTTTATGAATGTAATTTTTTAACAATTACACGTTGCTCCTTCAAACAAGATCTTGCATTGTACAATTTAGTTTGATATGTGTGAACTGATAAGGCCAAAGGGTTCCAATATGGTAGTGTCAATACCCTGTTACAATTAAATGACGGTTTATGCTAATGTTTTTGTGTCAAGTTTGGGGAAGGGTTCAAATTTTTTGCGGCAGTGTAAATATCCAATAGTGATTGGACCAGTTTTAATGGCACAATGGACTTCTTGTAAGGCTTCCAAAGCCTCGCAATGCAGCAAACAATGATGGAACCAATAGAAATTCCCCTATTCAAAATTGATATGGATGTATTACTAGAGGAGACTTTTATACAACAAAAGGTTCTTGGGAGAATACCTGTGCGGGAAGGGGGAGGTAAAAAAAGCCATATATCATCTCAGATCTTGTTTAAGAAGAAATACAAGATAGAAAGCAAGGAAATTCTAGCAAATCTGGCCAATTAAATTGACATGAGAAATGGAGAAACTAGATGAGCTTCAAATATGGAAGTGTATCCAAATATAAAAATCCGTCAGTTATTGAAAAAAAAAAGAAAAATGGTCAACAGAACTGGAGCTAGACACTTTGCTAGAGAATACAACTAGTGAGCGTGGCATCAATGAAGACTCTCACAAAGTGCAGGACCAGAACTCTACAGAAGAAGCTTTGCGAACACAAGAAATTGATATGATTGTCGGTCAGAATTAAAACCTGAACAAACATCTCCTGAATTAAAAATAAGGGAAGCCAAGGTGTTAATTTCTGAAGTCTAACTTGTATGCCATGCCTTCTGTTTGTGGTTATGATCAGGTCTATGGCAGTAGAAACAAAAAGGTCTGAAGTTGGGCAGAAATCCCATGCCTTGTTGTTTCCACTGCCTTTCCATAGGAGGCATGGGATGAATTTTTAACTTGAGAAATTACCACCTTGGCTTGATCCTATATTTTTAATTCAGGAGTAGTTGGTTTAGGTTTCAATTCTAATCGACAATCTTACCACCTTCCGTGCTCACAAAGATGCTTCCTTAGAGTTCTAGTCCTGCACTTTGTGAGAGTCTTCATTGAGGCCACGCTCTCTATTTACATTCTCTAGCAAAGTGAATAGCTCTAGTCCTCTTGACCATTCTTCTTTTACTTCAACGACTGAAGTATTTTCTTTTTTGGATATGCTTTCACATTCATAACTCATCCAATTTTTTCATTTTTCATGTCAATTTCATCAGCCAATTTTGCTACACTTTCCTCCCTACCTTGTGTTCCTCTTAAACAAGGTCTGAGATGATATATGGTCTTATCAACCTCCCCCTTCTTGCACACGTATTCTCCCAAGAACCTACTATCGTATAATGTCTCCTCCAGCAACCCATCCATTTAAATTTGGATCAAGGGAATTTCTATTGGTTGCATCCATATTTTTTGCAGTGCGAGGCTTCGGAGGCCTTTCAAGAAGAAACCGGTCCAATCACTATTGGATTTTTACACTGCCAACAAAAACTTGAACCCTTCCCTAAACTTGACACAAAAACATGAGCACAAATCGTCATTAAATTATAACAGGGTATCGACACCACCTACTTGGTCCCTCAGCCTTACCAGTTCAAACCTAACAATCTTAACTGTAAAATGTCATATCTTGTTTGAAGAATTAACGCCTAATAGATAAAAAACAAACATTCACAAAATTATTGTACTAGATGTATGTTTTTACGATAGGTTGATCAATAATACATACCTCCCACATATGAAGTGGTTCCATCTGTAAGCAACTTATTCCTCTGAACCTATCTTTACTCCAACCTTTAATGCTAGTCAAGCGAAAATAGATCCAGTTTTACTTCCTTTTATCTACAAACAAGAGAAATACATTTGATGTCAAACAAGAGAAGAAGAAAAAGAACATTACAAAAAGGGTAACACAAAATTGATCGAATCAACAAATGACCAATCTGATGCAACAGATTACCCATCTGCTCAACCAATGAGGCATCTATTGCAACAAGTGGATGACATGTTACAACAGATGAATCATCTATTGGAATAAATCAAACCAACCTTGCTACTAGTTTAATTTCTTCAAACAGTTGCTCTATTTGTACAAAAGGGTAACACAAAATTAAGTGAATCAATAGATGACTAATTTTATGCAACAAATTACCCATCTGTTCAACCAATGAAGCATTTTGCAAGAGATATAAAAACAATAGTTCATTCATTCAAGACTTAAAAGTCACCTTTCCTTTAATTTTCTTAATAAATAGGAAATTGATAAATGGGTAAATCATTAATAGAAACAGATGTAAATATCTAATTTAAATGACATACAAAGAAGAAGATGAGATGGAAAGTGCAATAGTGAACCATACCTGCAATGTGAAAAAAGCAAAGGGATCAGA
>NC_061113.1:48361428-48366171 GCF_002878395.1 Capsicum annuum | reverse complement strand
TCATAGGATTCAG
The DNA here is from genome assembly GCF_002878395.1 of Capsicum annuum. Classification (NCBI taxonomy): domain Eukaryota; kingdom Viridiplantae; phylum Streptophyta; class Magnoliopsida; order Solanales; family Solanaceae; genus Capsicum; species Capsicum annuum. The sequence goes on along the minus strand of NC_061113.1, from coordinate 48,366,158 downwards.
TAATACAGTATCAGATCCATCACTTATTAGTGATATACATATCAATATCAGTAAACTCAGTCTTTCAGAATCTCATTATCAGTACACTCATGTTGTAAGTATTCAGACCTCAGTAGTCTTTATCTCCACAAGTTCAGTTACAGTTACGTATGCATGTATGTACTCTCACGTTCATATCAGTTAGTATTGTCCATGCATATAACCCTTTGCATTTAGCCTACCTCACTCGTATACTCAGTACATTCAGACATACTGATGAATTTGCGCTATGGTGGTTTCTCTTATGTTACACCATAGGTTCAGAGGCATGAGCTCCAAATCAGCAGTAGATTCCAGGATCAGCAGTCAAAGTTAGATGTGAGTCCTTATCCTTCGAGGACATGATTTCATTTCTATTTCAGTTTCACTTTATTTCAGTAGTTGGAGTTAGTTGCGGACATGTCCCATAAACTCCTTATTCAGTTCAGTTAGAGGCTTTCGGACTAGATGTCAGATTAGATGTTTAGACTTTAGTATTTATGTTCCTTTTTGGTATTGTTATACCATATTTTTCAAATATGTATTAGTATTGAACCTTATGGCCTTACGGTTCATATTTTCGCATATTTTATGAGATATTATGTAGTTTACAAGGAAAGATATCAGTCATGGGTTAGCTTGTGGTCCTTCGGGGTCATAAGAACTATGTAGCATTTCAGTTCAGAAAATCGGGGCGTTACAAACTTGGTATCAGAGCCTAAGGTTCAACAGTATCCTAGGAAGTCTGAAAGCTGCATCAAGTAGAGTCTTGTACATGGGCATATTATGCACCACACTTATGTGCAGGAGGCTATGAGATGTTTTAGGAATAGTTTCCCTTCTTTCATGTCTCAAGATCGTGCTATAGCAAGTTTCTTTAAGGAAACCATGTAGGTTCATATCATGCACCCCTCATGTTCACTTTACCTTACTTTTAAGGTAATAGAAATAGTGAAGTTCAAAGTCCTAAAGACAAGGCTTTCTCAGACAGTCCCTACGATCATTTTTGGGATTAGCCACAGACTCAAACAGTATCCCATTAGTTCATTATTATTCCAAGGTCGTACAGATTTTATTCATGATCATGAGAACTCATTCTTGAACCCAGAAGTTTAGCAATAGTAGATTTAGGATATTATTATTCTATTTGATTAGATTATGTATTCATGGGGATTAGATCAGTAGGCTTGAACAGTACGAGCTAAACACTTAAGTTTATTGACTCAAAATTAAGCATGAAGGTGTGAATGTGATATTAGAAGTATATGAGGAAATAGAATTAGATAATGTGCTTAGTAGGACAGACAGGTGTTGAACATAATGTAGGTATGTGATGGTAGATCAAGCACCTAAGCCAGGCCCTCAGATTTCAGTTGTAGAGCCAGTATGTATAGAAAGCAGTAAGGGAAGATAATTCTAGACCCATTCTCATCTCAGTGCATAGTTTTTCACTTCAACTATCATGAAACCAACTCAGGCATTACATACCAACTCTATGGTCACGAACTATAATCATGTATGAATTCAATTTCCAGCATAAGGAGTCCCTTTTACTCCACAGTACGAGTCATGTTCCATGAGCACAATCTACTTTCATGCACTTTCCACAGGATCATGTGCGCCTTTAATTCCCAGTATAAGGGGTTCAGTTCCAGCCCCCTCAGTATTATGAATTATATCCCATGAGTATAGAAAAATCTAGACTCAGGTCATGAAGCTCATGACTCATGTACGCATATCATGCTTTCCAGTATACTTAGCTTCCATGACTCATGCTATGCCCCTACAAATCAGATAAATTTAGACTATGTCATGTATATCCTCAGTTCAGACCTTATTGGTAAATCCAAACTATTGATATTTTATTCCTTAAGTTTTAGTCATGTGTCAAGTTTAGCTTGTATCTATTCATGTTTCAGGTCCTCCTGATTTACTCCTCCAGTTAGCTCTTCTTATAGAACAGTGTAGTGATGAGCAGTTGTTTAGATAAGAGAAGATTGTTGCATACTTACTTTGCACGAGGGTGTAGTTGTGAAGATAGGCTTGAATGTCATGATAAATGTGCAAGTAAACGTCTAGCAAGGGGTCATATTTAGAAGTTGGGAAAGTACAAAGTGTAAGTGTACATTTAGATCCTTGACTTATGTCAGTCCCCAGCATGTAGCCATCAAAAACTCAGTTGCCAACTCAGTTATAGTTTCAGTATCCAGCACTCAGTGATCAGTGTTCAGTCCTTGAATTCAGTACTTTTGTACTAGCTATAGGCTTAGTTATAATGGCATCTTTAGTTCAGTAACCAGATTTGAAACTCAGTTCAGTTCTAGACATGCTTGACCATAGCATTTAGGTTGTCAGTACTCAGTTATCAGTGTTCAGTACCCCAGTTTATAGAATACCTCAGAGCCATGTCGTACGCTTGGTCTCGCATTTGAAAATAATACAGACTTCATAAATCCATGCTGAAATACCTCATTCTACTCAGTTAGTCCTTATCTCCTATGCATAAAACTCAAAAATCTCAGCCCAGCTATTCAGACTAAGTACATTTTAGCTTTGTAGATCCAGTATTCACCTATCAGTTATTCAGTTAATCAAATAAGTTAGTATATTTATGCACTCGTGTTCGGCTCAGTTCATGTATCATGTCTCAGTTTCAAATCCTAGCTATTCAGTCATGACTCAGTTCCTAGGTGTCTTGCGCATCACCTCAATTTCCCTCAGTAGCTTATCCAAGTCAGTATTCTTTGACGGACATAGTGTCCCAAGGGGGAGATACATCATACCCTCAAAATTTCATGACATAGGTATGTTTCTCTATTTTCTTTTAATGAATCCAGTTTAGAGAAGGGGTACTCATAAGTTAACCCTCAAACTCCAACTTCAGTCGTATGCCATGTTTCCAAGATTCAGTTCAGATCATGATATTCAGTATATCTACCACGTCCCAGACTTAGTTATGTTCTCATGTTTCCGATCATGCATATGGAGTAATTAATCTCAAACTTATCGGTATTATCAGTTCAAGATAACAGTTTTTCTTAAACTTACTCGTTCTCATGTTCATATTTTAGTGCCAAACTTGGTATCCAATTCCATGATCAGTTTCCAGTTCAAACTTGATACCTTTACCATTGCATGTTCATGAGTAAGTTTAGTCATGAAATCACGCATCAGATATGTGTGATCAGCTCATTAGTACTTTCAGTCATGAATTTAGATATTATGTCAGTCATATAATCATGCATCAGATATGCATGGCTTTAGCCTTTCAGTTGTGTATCAGAAATGCATTCTCATTTTGAGAAAACTTACTTTATTAGAATCCTCGATCTTATATTCATGAATCAGCTTCCCATGTATCAGATATGCATGTTCAGTATATTGTGCGCAGTTTTCAGTCATGCCAGTCATGAACCTATGTTTCAATAGTGTATGTCTTGTACTTACTTCATCTTATCATCTCTCCCGCTTTAGTTAATTTCCATTCGAGGACGAATGTTCCCAAGAGGGAGATATTGTAATATCCCGTATGTTTCTAAGCTAGGAGACGAACTATTTTTCCTACGTATGAAACCTCTTATCCTATGAGTATCATTTTAATGCATCACCTACAATGAGTATCCTAGCGATAATATAGCTTATGATACATTAAGCATGTTCATATGAGTCACTTAAGGTAATACAAGCTAAGAGTTTTTGAATCAATCAAGTTTTAGTGTTCGAATTTGCAAGGGTCATCTTTGAATGATTATAACTCGATGATAATGTGGTATTTTAGCTGATTTAGACCCATCAAATTGTAGAGAATCGAATTAGCTTTCCAACGATACCAATTTTGCCTTAATCCAATACCCAAGCAAAGATTTATGCCCTTTTTCGTGAGAGACAGTAAGGATAGGCGATTGGTCAGGCGCCGCCCAACCCAAACATAGGCGATTGGTTAGGCACTACCCAACCTAGCTTAGGCAATCAATTGGGCACCGGCTAAGTCAGTTCCAGGTGCCAAAAACACTCCGTTTTGAGTTATTTTAAGGGTAATTAAGTCTTTTAACACTCCTTACACGTCCCTAAACTTAACCCTACAAAATATATAGCTTCTAAACACATTACAACCATATTAACATCTCAAACCTCGTCATCCAAGAGCACTAAAAGAGAAAAACAACTAGGGTTGCATAATTAAGCTTGAAGATCTAATTTCAAGGAAATTCCTCTGTCAATCATCAAGAAGCTCCCTTCCAACGTATGCGTAGTGTTCATCCACGAATTCCTTTCATCCGTGGAGTTCAAGAATCAATCTTTAAAATACAAAAGCTTGGTTGATTATGGTGATATGATCATACCCTTGTTGATGCTTGTTTATTTTGCTATATAATAGTGTCGTGACTGTATATCTCATGAAAGCTATGTTGTTAGTTGAAAAACATGATCTTTAGATGGATTGATAGAATACAAGTATGAAATCCACCTATGCCTTAAAGAATGCATCCAAGGTGTTCGATAAAATGCCTAGTATGTTAGAACTTCATATTTACATGATTTCATGATATCTAAATAACAAGTTCATGTTAGTCATACACTCCAATATGAATTTCCATGCAAATTATGTGTTGTTATTATTGTGGTATAAAGCATGTATGATAATGGAGATATAAATTATGTACACAAACTATATCCATGCTTTCCCTACCATGTTTGAGATGTTGAATAAA
>NC_061113.1:48360707-48361328 GCF_002878395.1 Capsicum annuum | reverse complement strand
TTTAGATATCATGAAATCATGTAAATATGATTTCATGATATCTAAATAACAAGTTCATGTTAGTCATACACTCCAATATGAATTTCCATGCAAATTATGTGTTGTTATTATTGTGGTATAAAGCATGTATGATAATGGAGATATAAATTATGTACACAAAATATATCCATGCTTTCCCTACCATGTTTGAGATGTTGAATAAATACATGAAGTATAATATCCCCAAGTCATTAACGTTACATGTTGCCATTCCCTTACGCTTGAATGATTTCCATGCGATTACTATGAATAGTATATGTTTTCCGAATGCCCATGATATTAGAATATGATATTTATGACTTGATTATGAGAATTCCTATTCATGATAGATATTATGATGATCATGTACTTCATGAAATCCCCAACTCATGTATTATGGATTTTTATTGATAGTCGTGTACTCAAGAAATTCAAGTTGTGTCATTTTCCTTCCATCGAGTCCTGGGGGTACTTGTACCCAAAAAATATAGCTGTGTGCCTAGAGCCATGTCATGTTTTCACAATACTCTCAGTCAAGCCATGATCTATAGAATTTAGTCAGTAATGTGACTCAGGAAAACTCAGAAATCTCAGTAATCTCAG
>NC_061113.1:48326727-48357707 GCF_002878395.1 Capsicum annuum | reverse complement strand
TCATAGGATTCAGTAATACAGTATCAGATCCATCACTTATTAGTGATTTACATATCAATATCAGTAAACTCAGTCTTTCAGAATCTCATTATCAGTACACTCATGTTGTAAGTATTCAGACCTCAGTAGTCTTTATCTCCACAAATTCAGTTACAGTTACGTATGCATGTATGTACTCTCACATTCATATCAGTTAGTATTGTCCATGCATATAACCCTTTGCAGTTAGCCTACCTCACTCGTATACTCAGTGCATTCAGACATACTGATGAATTTGCGCTATGGTGCTTTCTCTTATGTTACACCATAGGTTCAGAGGCATGAGCTCCAAATCAGCAGTAGATTCCAGGATCAGCAGTCAAAGTTAGATGTGAGTCCTTATCCTTCGAGGATATGATTTCATTTCTATTTCAGTTTCACTTTATTTCAGTAGTTGGAGTTAGTTGCGGACATGTCCCATAAACTCCTTATTCAGTTCAGTTAGAGGCTTTCGGACTAGATGTCAGATTAGATGTTTAGTATTTATGTTCCTTTTTGGTATTGTTATACCATATTTTTCAAATATGTATTAGTATTGAACCTTATGGCCTTACAGTTCATGTTTTCGCATATTTTATGAGATATTATGCAGTTTACAGGGAAAGATATCAGTCATGGGTTAACTTGTGGTCCTTCGGGGTCATAAGAACTATGTAGCATTTCGGTTTAGAAAATCGAGGTGTTACAAACTTGGTATCAGAGCCTAAGGTTCAACAGTGTCCTAGGAAGTCTGAAAGCTGCATCAAGTCGAGTCTTGTACATGGGCATATTAAGCACCACACTTATGTGCAGGAGGCTATGAGATGTTTTAGGAATAGTTTCCCTTCTTTCATGTCTCAAGATCGTGCTATAGCAAGTTTCTTTAAGGAAACCATGTAGTTTCATATCATGCACCCCTCTTGTTCACTTTACCTTACTTTTAAGGTAATAGAAATAGTTAAGTTCAAAGTCCTAAAGACAAGGCTTTCTCAGACAGTCCCTACTGTCATTTTTGGGATTAGCCACAGACTCAAATAGTATCCCATTAGTTCATTATTATTCCAAGGTCGTACAGATTTTACTCATGATCATGAGAACTCATTCTTGAACCCAGAAGTTTAGCAATAGTAGATTTGGGATATTATTATTCTATTTGATTAGATTATGTATTCATGGGGATTAGATCAGTAGGCTTGAACAGTACGAGCTAAACACTTAAGTTTATTGACTCAAAATTAAGCATGAAGGTGTGAATGTGATATTAGCAGTATATGAGGAAATAGAATCAGATAATGTGCTTAGTAAGATAGACAAGTGTTGAACATAATGTAGGTATGTGATGGTAGATCAAGCACCTAAGCCAGGCCCTCAGATTTCAGTAGTAGAGCCAGTATGTATAGAAAGCAGTAAGGGAAGATAATTCCAGACCCATTCTCATCTCAGTGCATAGTTTTTCACTTCAACTATCATGAAACCAACTCAGGCATTACATACCAACTCTATGGTCACGAACTATAATCATGTATGAATTCAATTTCCAGCATAAGGAGTCCCTTTTACTCCACAGTACGAGTCATGTTCCATCCACAGGATCATGTGCGCCTTCAATTCCCAGTATAAGGGGTTCAGTTCCAGCCCCCTCAGTATTATGAATTATATCCCACGAGTATAGAAAAATCTAGACTCAGGTCATGAAGCTCATGACTCATGTACGCATATCATGCTTTCCAATATACTTAGCTTCCATGACTCATGCTATGCCTCTACAGATCAGATAAATTTAGACTATGTCATGTATATCCTCAGTTCAGACCTTATTGGTAAATCCAAACTATTGATATTTTATTCCTTAAGTTTTAGTCATGTGTCAAAGTTAGTTTGTATCTATTCATGTTTCAGGTCCTCCTGATTTACTCCTCCAGTTAGCTCTTCTTATAGAACAGTGTAGTGATGAGCAGTTGTTTAGATAAGAGAAGATTGTTGCATACTTACTTTGCATGAGGGTGTAGTTGTGAAGATAGGCTTGAATGTCATGATAAATGTGCAAGTAAACGTCTAGCAAGGGGTCATATTTAGAAGTTGGGAAAGTACAAAGTGTAAGTGTACATTTAGATCCTTGACTTATGTCAGTCCCCAGCATGTAGCCATCAAAAACTCAGTTGCCAACTCAATTATAGTTTCAGTATCCAGCACTCAGTGATCAGTGTTCAGTCCTTAAATTCAGAACTTTTGTACTAGCTATAGGTTAGTTATAATGGCATCTTTAGTTCAGTAACCAGATTTGAAACTCAATTCAGTTCCAGACATGCTTGACCATAGCATTTAGGTCGTCAGTACTCAGTTATCAGTGTTCAGTACCCCAATTTATAGAATACCTCAGAGCCATGTCGTACGCTTGGTCTCGCATTTGAAAATAATACAGACTTCATAAATCCATGCTCAAATACCTCATTCTACTCAGTTAGTCCTTATCTCCTATGCATAAAACTCAAAATTCTCAGCCCAGCTATTCAGACTAAGTACATTTTAGCTTTATAGATCCAGTATTCACCTATCAGTTATTCAGTTAATCAAATAAGTTAGTATATTTATGCACTCGTGTTTAGCTCAGTTCATGTATCATGTCTCAGTTTCAGATCCTAGCTATTCAGTCATAACTCAGTTCCTAGGTGTCTTGTGCATCGCCTCAATTTCCCTCAGTAGCTCATCCAAGTCAGTATTCTTTGAGGGACATAGTGTCCCAAGGGAGAGATACATCATACCCCCAAAATTTCATGACATAAGTATGTTTCTCTATTTTCTTTTAATGAATCCAGTTTAGAGAAGGGGTACTCATAAGTTAACCCTCAAACTCCAACTTCAGTCGTATGCCATGTTTTCAAGATTCAGTTCAGATTATGATATTCAGTATATCTACCACGTCCCAGACTTAGTTATGTTCTCATGTTTCCGATCATGCATATGGAGTAATTAATCTCAAACTTATCAGTATTATCAGTTCAAGATAACAGTTTTTCTTAAACTTACTCGTTCTCATGTTCATATTTCAGTGCCAAACTTGGTATCCAGTTCCATGATCAATTTCCAGTTCAAACTAGATACCTTTACCATTGCATGTTCATGAGTAAGTTTAGTCATGAATTCACGCATCAGATATGTGTAATCATCTCATTAGTACTTTCAGTCATGAATTCAGATATTATGTCAGTCATATAATCATGCATCAGATATGCATGGCTTCAGCCTTTCAGTTGTGCATCAGATATGCATTCTCATTTTGAGAAAACTTACTTTATTAGAATCCTCGATCTTATATTCATGAATCAGCTTCCCATGCATCAGATATGCATGTTCAGTATGTTGTGCTCAAGTTTCAGTCATGCCAGTCATGAACCTATGTTTCAATAGTGTATGTCTTGTACATACTTCATCTTATCATCTCTCCTGCTTTAGTTAATTTCCATTCGAGGATGAATGTTCCCAAGAGGGAGATATTGTAATACCCCGCATGTTTCTAAGCTAGGAGACGAACCATTTTTCCTACGTATGAAACCTCCTGTCCTATGAGTATCATTTTAATGCATGACTTACAATGAGTATCCTAGCAATAATATAGCTTACGATACATTATGCATGTTCATATGAGTCACTTAAGGTAATACAAGCTAAGAGTTTTTGAATCCATCAAGTTTTAGTGTTCGATTTTGCAAGGGTCATCTTTGAATGAGTATAACTCGATGTTAATATGGTATTTTGGCTGATTTATACCCACCAAGTTGTAGGGAATCGAATTAGCTTTCCAACGATACCAATTTCGCCTTAATCCAATACCCAAGCAAAGATTTATGCCCTTTTTCGTGAGAGACAGTAAGGATAGGCGATTGGTCAGGCGCCGCCCAACCCAAACATTGGCGATTGGTTAGACACCACCCAACCTAGCTTAGGCAATCACTTGGGCACCGGCTAAGTCAGTTCCAGGTGCCAAAAACACTCCGTTTTGAGTTATTTTAAGGGTAATTAAGTCTTTTAACACTCTTTACACGTCCCTAAACTTAACCCTACAAAATATATAGCTTCTAAACACATTACAACCCTATTAACATCTCAAACCTCATCATCCAAGAGAACTAAAAGAGAAAAATAACTAGGGTTGCATAATTAAGCTTGAAGATCTAATTTCAAGGAAATTCCTCCGTCAATCATCAAGAAGCTCCCTTCCAAGGTATGCGTAGTGTTCATCCACGAATTCCTTTCATCCGTGGAGTTCAAGAATCAATCTTTAAATTACAAAAGCTTGGTTGATTGTGGTTATATGATCATACCCATGTTGATGCTTGTTTATTTTGCTATATAATAGTGTCGTGACTGTATATCTCATGAAAGCTATGTTGTTAATTGAAAAACATGATCTTTAGACGGATTGATAGAATGCAAGTATGAAATCCACTTATGCCTTTAAGCATGCATCCAAGGTGTTCGATAAAATGCCTAGTATGTTAGAACTTCATATTTACATGATTTCATGATATCTAAATAACAAGTTCATATTAGTCATACACTCCAATATGAATTTCCATGCAAATTATGTGTTGTTATTATTGTGGTATAAAGCATGTATGATAATAGAGATATAAATTATGTACACAAAATATATCCATGCTTTCCCTACCATGTTTGAGATGTTGAATAAATACATGAAGTATAATATTCCCAAATCATTACAATATGAACTAAACGTGACATGTTGCCATTCCCTTACGCTTGAATGGTTTCCATGCGATTGCTATGAATGGTATATGTTGTCCGAATGCCCATGATATTAGAATATGAGATTTATGACTTGATTATGAGAATTCCTATTCATGATAGATATTATGATGACCATGTACTTCATGAAATCCCCAATTCATGTATTATGAATTTTTATTGATGGTCGTGTACTCAAGAAATTCAAGTTGTGTTAGTTTCCTTCCATCGAGTTCTGGGGGTACTTGTACCCGAAAAATATAGCTGTGTGCCTAGAGCCATGTCATGTTTTCACAATACTCTCAGTCAAGCCATGATCTATAGAATTCAGTCAGTCATGTGACTCAGGAAAACTCAGAAATCTCAGTAATCTCAGTAGTCCAGTAATTTCAGTAATCTCAGTGCTCAGTAACCTCAGCAACCTCAGTATTCACAGTCAATCTCAATAACTTCAATACTCTCAACCAGTCCTCAGAACTTAGTACATTCCGTCCGTCATTGGAATCTAGTAAACTTAGTTTAGCTCTGCTAAACAATACCACTAGTATCAGTCCCGTTAATCAGTATCAGTTCAGCTAATCAGTTCAGTTCAGTTATTCAGTTCAGCTTAGTTATTCAGTTCAGTGTCCTTTAGATGGCAGTAGAAGTTAGCACCAAGTGAACCCAAGGATGGGAACTCACCCGCCAGTTCAGGATGTGATTCTTAGTAGTCATCCTTGTGTTCCTGAACTACGTAGCCAGTGTAGGTTGAGACATTTAACCCATCTGATTAGGGTTGATGAGGTGGCTTAACCCATCAGTTTAGGGTTCCCACCATTCTCATTGAGTACCTACCAGTATAGGATTCTCACAACTATCCTTACCAGTGCTGCAGTATTGACACCCCTTCCGTCGGGGCACGGATTGGACCCCAACTTAGCTATTATAGCGTATTTGGGGCATGTCGATTGGATAACTACTTCCCATAGTTTCATTTACAGATTTCAGGACTATCAGCTATAGCTACCTAGTCTCAATAAAGAACTCAAATAGCTCTTCAGATTTCAGTCTATCAGGGCTGTCAGATACAGTCAACTCAGAAATAGAATAGAACTCAGATAGTTTCCTTCAGATTTATGGACTGTGAGACATAGTCACTTATGCTATCAATCACAATAGTTATCAGAACTCATGCCATCAATACTCAGCTTCAGGACTGTCAGATACAATCAATCAGATCAGTTCTTCATAATTCAAACTGTTAGAAACAATCATTCATTTATCAGTAATGCAATATCAGTCGCTTAGGATTCAGTAATATAGTATTAGATCCATCACTTATTAGTGATTTACATATCAATATCAGTAAACTCAGTCTTTCAGAATCTCATTATCAGTACACTCATGTTGTCAGTATTCAGACTTAGTAGTCCGTATCTCCACGAGTTTAGTTACAGTTATGTATGCATATATGTACTCTTACGTTCATATCAGTCAACATCGTCCATGCGTATAACCCTTTGCATTTAGCCTACCTCACTCGTATACTCAATATATTCAGACGTACTGGCGCATTTACGCTATGGTGCTTTTTCTTATGTTACACCATATGTTCAGAGGCATGAGCTCCAAATCAACAGTAGATTCCAGGATCAGCAGTCAGAGTTAGACGTGAGTCCTCATCCTTTGAGGACATGATGATTTCATTTCTATTTCAGTTTTACTTTATTTCAGTAGTTGGAGTTAGTTGGGGGATATGTCCCATCAACTCCTTATTCAGTTCAGTTAGAGGCTGTCAGACTAGATGTCAGATTAGATGTTCAGACTATAGTATTTATGTTCTTTTTTGGTATTGTTATACCATATTTTTCAAATATGTATTAATATTGAACCTTATGGCCTTATAGTTTATGTTTCCACATATTTTATGAGATATTATGCAGTTTATAGGTGCAGATATCAGTCATGGATTAGCTTATGGTCCTTCGGGGTCATGAGCACCGTGTAGCATTTCGATTCAGAAAATTGGGGCGTTACATACACTCTACCATACGAACTCTAATTGATTAATTAGGACCAGGGGTGAGTTATCATAGGGTCAACTACAACTTCAATTTAGTCTTTTGGAAATTAAATAATGAGACGGTATTGTGTTCCTCCTGGCCAGAGTCATCGATCGATCACTTTGAGCTAAACCTATTCTTACTACCTCATGTGTTAGACCAATACCTTAATTGATTAATCTAGGACCAGGGGTGAGTTCTCATAAGGTCAACTACAAATTTAATTGAGTCTTTTGGTAATTGAATAATGATACGGTATTGTATTCCTCCTGACCAGAGTCATCGATCGATCACTCTGAGCTGAACCGGTTCTTACTACCTTATATGTTAGACCAATACCCTAATTGATTAATTTAGGACCAAGGGTGAGTTCTCGTAGGGTCAAATACAACTTTAATTGAGTCTTTTGGAAATTGAATGATGAGACGGTATTGCGTTCCTCCCGACCAGAGTCGTCGATCGATTACTCTGAGCTGAATCGATTCTTACTACCTCATATGTTAGGCCAATACCTTAATTGATTAATCTAGTACCAGGGGTGAGTTCTCATAGGGTCAACTATAACTTCAATTGAGTCTTTTACCAATTGAATGATGAGATGGTATTGCATTCCTTCCGGCCAGAGTCATCGATCGATCACTCTGAGCTGAATCGATTCTCACTACCTCATATATTAGACCAATACCTTAATTAATTAATCTAGGACCAGGGGTGAGTTCTCATAGGGCCAACTACAACTTCAATTGAGTATTTTAGCAATTGAATTATGAGACGGTATTGCATTTCTCCTGGCCAAAGTCGTCAATCGATCACTCTATACTAAACTGATTCTTACTACCTCATATGTTAGACCAATACCTTAATTGATTAATCTAGGATCAGGGGTGAGTTCTCATAAGGTCAACTATAACTTTAATTGAGTCTTTTGGCAATTGAATGATGAGATAGTATTGCGTTTCTCTCGGCCAGAGTCATCGATCGATCACTCTGAGCTAAACCAATTCTTACTACCTTATATGTTAGAACAATACCTTAATTGATTAATCTAGGATCAAGGGTGAGTTCTCATAGGGTCAACTACAACTTCAATTGAGTCTTTTGGCAATTGAATAATGAGACAGTATTGTGTTTTTCCCGACCAGAGTCGTCGATTGATCTCTCTGAGCTAGACCGATTCTTACTACCTTATATGTTAGACCAATACCTTAATTAATTAATAGATGACCAAGGGTGAGTTCTCGTAGGGTCAACTACAACTTTAATTGAGTCTTTTGGTAATTGAATAATGAGATGGTATTGTATTCCTCCTGGCTAGATTCATCGATTGATCACTCTGAGCTGAACCGATTCTTACTGCCTCATATGTTAGACCAAAACCTTAATTGATTAATCTAGGACCAAGGGTGAGTTCTTATACGGTCAACTACAACTTCAATTGAGTCTTTTGGAAATTAAATGATGAGATGGTATTGCATTTTTCCTAGCCAGAGTCGTCAATCGATCACTCTGAGCTGAACCGATTCTTACTACCTCATATGTTAGGCCAATACCTTAATTGATTAACAGATGGTAGCCCCTATTTGATAATTTATAAAATATGGGTAATCTGTTGTACATGTGACAATCCATTTGATAATTTACAACAGATGGGTAATCTGTCGCAACAAATTACTTAATCTGTTTGATATTTCATAACAGATGAGTATCTGATGCAACAGGTTGAACATTTGTTTTTACACAATTCCAATTGAGTTCATATACCTAAATTGATTAATCTAATCTAGGACCAGGGGTGGGTGGGTGAGTTTATAGGGTCAACTACAGCTTCAATTGTGTCTTTTGGCAATTGTATGATGAGAGGGTTAAAAATTATGCATATCTTTTATAATTTTAAAAGATAATTAAGATCAATTTAGACCAAATTAATATTTTCAAAACTTGTTATTCTTTTCCAAAATACAAATTAACCCACACAAATCATCCATTTGTGAGAAAAATATTTCATCATTTCAAATCTCGAGTTCTCACTCTTTTCTCTTTCTCACTAAATTATACAGTACAGAAAACAACTACAACTACTCAACAAATTGCTCTATCCTTCACAACAGATCAATTTTCTTCTCATTTCCGCCACATAGGTGTTATTTTTGACTTCATTCTTGCTTGTATCAGTCATTTCTCTATCTTCATAGGTAATAGAGTTTGAAAAGAGTTCTATATTTGTTATTTTTTTCTAAGAAATAAGGGTTTTTAAGTTAATGATGAAAAATAAAACTTTTAGTTGCATTATCTTTGAGAATGGATTTACAATTTTGAGTTTTCATGGTAAAATCATACGAAGAACTCGAGAAAACCCTAGTTTCGATCACGGTGTTCTGTTGACTATCATGGTATTTTTAGATGGTGTTTGTGGTGGTGGTGGTCGTCATCATCGTCGTTGTGGTGGCACTAGTGGTGGCTGTTGGTAACATTAGTTGGTCGTGTTTGTGGTGGCATTGGCTGGTGGTGTTTGTGGTGGTTGTTGGTGGTGTCAGTATTTATGGTGTTTATGGCATTGGTTGGTGGTATTTGTGGTGGTGGTGGCAGTTAGTGTGTCATTATTGGTGGTGTTTGTAATGTATTTTTTAAAATTTATGCATACATCAATTGCAATGTAATTTTTGTTTTTTTGTTGTTTGTAGGTAAACATGTCTCCCAAAAGAAAAGAAAGTGAAAGTGGATCAACGACTGACCACTCCCAAAAAAAGGTTACAGCACAGAGGGATTCGAAGGAGCTTCCTGAACAATCTCAGTCAGGGAAACAAATTGAAGCTGAGGAGAGATAGGTAGACTAGGGTATGCAGATGATGATAAAGAAAATGAAAGTGAGAAAGAGGAAGAATTAGAGAGTGAGAAAAAGAAAGAGGATGATCATCAACAAGATGATAATGGATCACCAATGGGGCGTGAATTAATATCGACATCCCAGCATGATCCTGTCAAAACTTTTAGTATTGACAAGTTTCAAGTTGCAATGCCGATAAATGACAAAGAAATAGAAGAAGAACTATCTGGTGAAATTGTACTTAAATGTCAGATGGGGCGTAAATTGACGAATTTTAGGAAATTATGAAGGACAAAAACATAGACGGACTTTTTAAGAAGAGCTGCTTTGGATGCTTTCTTGAGCTGGGTGAGGACACCTTTGACCGTTTCCCTATGAGGATGGTATATAATTTTTTCAAGCACAGGATCAAGAACGTGGGGGATGATAAAAATTTAGAGGAGAGGGGGGCAAAAATATAGATGAAATCTGGATTAACTACTGTGGCATGCCGGTTTGTTTTGTCTTGCAAGAGCTTGCCATAGTGATGGGCTTGAGATGCCATCATCCAGAAGAATCACCTATCGCCAAGGGAATACCCTGCAAAAGATCCAAGGCAAGAAAACACAAGGAAAAAATAGATGGGTTGTTTGACATTGCTCAATGTGGTTACAAAGCATCGAATTTGTTGACAGATCTCATGGATAAAACCATACCAAAGCATTACAGGGAGCAATTGTGCTTAGTTTGGTTTGCCCATTCAGTTGTATTGGCAAGAAACGCTAACAAGGTCATAAAAGATGATTTGTTGGCACGTGTTGAGGATTTTGATAAATTCAACAATTATCCCTAGGGATATGATAGCTTCTACTTGATTGTCCAATATTTATTGACAAAGCTATCCTCAAGAACGACCATATTATACGGCTTTTCTTGGGCTTTCATGGTAAAATTAATCACTATTTTAACTCATCTATTAAGTTATATGAGAAAATTGAAGGAAAGCTGTCTTTTAAGTCTTGAATAAAGGATTGGTGACATTTTTTTAGTTATTATTGAATATAGTTAGTTATTATTATGAATTTTTTTTATTGCTTCCTATTTACATTTTTTAGACTTGGGCATTTAAAGTCATTCCTCCCCTCCGAAAGCAGGTAATGGATTACCCGGATGAGGATTCTCATCCAAGAATATTTAGGTGGTTGGCTGCAAAGAGCAACACCAAAGTTAAGGAGGCTTATCTCTTTAACCCTCTGAAGGATTCAGTACGTCTTTTTCAAGTAAAAGAATTTTACTCAATAAAAGATATTAAACAGATGTTATATCTGGTGCAACAGATGTTATATCTGATACACTAGATGGAACATCTGTTGCGACAGATTAGTCGTCCTATGCCAACTGGTGTAATAGATGAATAATCTATTACTATAAACGATTGATATCTTGCATCAGATTATTAATCTGTTGCTTTGGTTATCTGAAACTAACTCCTAACAGATTAACCATCTACTGTAAATTATGCAACAGATGTGTAATCTGATGTAACATATTGTTAATACACATATAGATCATCTATTGCATAATATATAACCCAACAGATTACCCGTCTTGTGCAACTGGTGCAATAGATTGGTAATCTATTGTGACAGATGATTGATATATTGCATCAGATTATCCATGTGTTGCTCTGGTTCTCTGAACCCGACTAAAATGGATTTTAACTATCTAACTGTAAACTATGCAATAGATGGGTAATCTGATGCAACATATTGTTAATCTGTTGCAAAAGTTGACTGTTAAAATGTTAACCCAACTATGAAAATCATTATATTATATGATTTAAATGTATCTATATTTTTTCTAGGTTGTGCATCCACGGATCGTGCCTACTGAGGAGGAGTCACTGATGACTTCTTATATTACTCTAGGTCATATTGTTACTATAGCAGACCCCGGTGGAGCTAATAAGGAAGAAATTGGCTGGAGCAACAACCATAAGAAGAGTAGTTAGGCAAGGTCAGCCTAATGTTGAGGCTTTTCATGACCAAACTACTAAAACAGATCCGGGTTCTTCTTCTGGTGGAGTTATTGACGTTGCTGGTAGGCATGTTGATGCTGCTACCACTCGTGATGATGAGCATGTTGATACTCAAAAAAAAAATATGTTTGAAAATACCCCTTTCACCTTTATACAGGTCCCTCTCACCCTTCTCCACCCTCGTGTTCACGTTGCGAATACGAAGAGTGTAAAGACAGCTAGGATAAACTCTTTGAAAAAATAGAGGCTATCTCTAAAGTTGTTGAGGAATTCAAAGCCAAGAGGGGTGTCATACCAACCAAGAATTTGAGGGAGCCATACATTCCTACATTATTGGTTAGGAGGAAGAAAAGAGCAATAACCAACGTACTCTCCTATCGAAAATCAAAAATAATTGCAACTCCTCCCTCATAAAAAGTTATTAAAGTTTAGGGGTCATTCAAGAAGAAGATGGACATATACGCAGAACTTGGCACCAAAGAGAAGAGGGATCTGTGACATGCCAAGAATACCAAGCCAGGTGTACCAGATTACCCTTTTCCCATAAGACTTCCAGACTATGATAGATATGCGCATGTGGTACGAGGACAAGGCAAGTTTACTTTTCCTAACCTATCCTTCTAATCTAATCTACACCATGAAGAAGAAGCTATGCAACAGTTGGGTATTCTGGTGCAACTGGTGGTATTTCTGTTGCAATTTACTATCCATCTATTGCATAAGTTGCGTTGGATTATTGATTCAGAGAATCCTATGCAACAGATGGACCATCTTTACAATTACTAACCTATTTAAAAATTAGCTTACTATTTCACAGCATGTTGACAAAATTCTCTGCCTCATGAGGAAAAGGCAATTAACGTACCCGAAAGCTTATGACGCTACTGATAGGATAATGGACCTCGACTTCTGCAAGAAGCTCAAGGATAAGTACAATCAACTCAATAATTCCGCATTAGACTATGGCGCGAGATTTGATTTCTTAGCTTCTGCATTGGACTGGGATGAAGAAGAAATGATAAAATATGTTAGAGGGAGAGGTCAAATCCACACGGTAAGAGTTGGATTGAGGCAAAAGAGGATTCTTGCAGTCATTAGCGTGAACATCATATATTATTGGGCTATTGAGATACTACTCGAGGAGGGAAAGATCAATGTTTATGACTGCAACAAACCTCTCATCGATGATGTTGATCTTTTTCTCCTTGTGGAGCCACTGATGACGCTGTTGCCCATCTTGTTAAGGGAGAGTAAACTGATGAATCATTTGCCAAAGGAAGTGTTGATGAAGAAATAATGAGATTTTGAAGGTCGAAACAATGGCATGATTCTTCCAAAAAATGATGCCGGTTACGCGAGCGGCTCGCACGCTCTTGCACATATGAATGTTTGCTGACCAACACAGAAATGGTCAAGCCAATGACCTTTCTGTGCTACAACATTGTGGCAAACCTGCAAGAGGTCTGGGCTTATAGGGTACTAACTGGACTCTTGAAGCCTGTGTATATAGAAGAGCCTGTGAAATAAAAAAAAATTATTTGAAGTCACACTTCACTTTACTTTAAATTACATGTACATATAGTGGCAATAATTTTTTTTGATAGAATGAAAGTTGAATTTTTTATAATGCAATTTATTATCAATCTGTTGTAAAATATATTCTATCTTTTCTGGTAGATAGTTTATCTATTGCAATAGGTTGGTCATCTGTTGCATTATGTTGATGTTATTTCTATCTAATCTAAGTCTAATCTGTTGCAACAGCAGGAAAACCTATTTGATAATTTCCAACAGATGACCTAAATTTTACAACATATGCCTAAATGTGTTTGATATTTTGCAGCAATCACATGCTTGAATATCCATGTGCTCGACAACACCAAACCAGTAGCAAATACACCACCATGAAAATTTCAGCAATTAGGCTTGAAAATCCATGTGCCCAACACCACCAAACCAGTAGCAATAACTGCAACAATGTAGTATTTTTTTGCTCGATTTTGTTTCTCTTCAGAAACCTTAACTTTCTTCAACAAATCCCAGATTATACGATTTGCTTGTGAAGGGTGTCGTTCTTCATACCAATCAAAGTAATCGCATCCACCCAATTTTTATAAAAATAAGAACATAATTACAAAACAATTACAAGTCAATAATTAATCAACTAGTTAAATAAAGAAATATTACCTTTGAAATCTTACAAGTAAAAAACCTACGACCTGAATTTTGTTGAGTCCAAGAAGTCTTCAATAGAGCTTCATAACCGCACTTATAATATCGAAAATCGTTATCACAAAAAATAGTGAAAGATGCACTCGACATTGTTAATCTCAGTTGGAAAAAATAAAAAAAAGATGAAGAAAAGAAAGACCAAATGCAAATAATTTGAAGAATTTGGATAGATAAAAAAAAAAGATGACGACGAAGAAGAATATTTGGGAATTTAGGGTTAAGTTTTAGGAAGAATATGAATATATAATACATTGGGGAAAAAAATGACCGTTGGGGGCAAAATCAGACGCCAAGTCAGCAAAAAGTGTCAACCTGACACATTTGTGCCTATTTTATTGTATGTGTTTAAAATGAACACTGTCTACTTAATGCCTATTTTATTTTAGGTGTTTGAATTGAACACTGTTGATGGATTCTTCCTTTTTTATTTCAATTCACTTTCACTTTTTCACATGTAGTGGCAATTTTTTTTATGTTCAATGAAAGTTGAATTTTTATAATGCAATAGATTCTCCATCTATTGTAACAGATATTCTACCTGTTCTGACATATAGTTTATCTGTTGTAATAGGTTGGTCATTTGTTGCATTATGTCGGTGTTTCTATCTAAGTATATCTGTTGCAGCAGTGGGAAGACCTGTTTGATAAATTCCAATAGATTACCTACCTATTGCAACATATGTCAAATCTGTTTGATATTTTACAACATATGTTTCATCTGTTGCAACAGATACATTATCAGTTACAATATTTGAATATAGTATTCCATTTTAATTAATAAGTTCAAATCTAAGAAAAAATAAAATTCATAGACAAAATAAAATAAATCGAATCTTTAAAAAATTAGATGAAATAAAATCAACGAATAAATGAAATATAAAAAAATTGTTATGGTTACAGATCTCAACAAATACATCAACAATTTAAATATTGATGCTAAGGATTCCTAAGGAGGGGTGAGATTATTACTTTGACAGACTCAAGCTATAAAGATCTACTCAATATTGACAAGTTGCTCTTCATCTGGTGCTATGGAATTTGGTTTTGCTCATCATGGATTTTTATTGTCACTTACGTACAGTTTTTGCACTTTCTGTTCTCCGTATTTCCATAAAAAAAGTAGAGTAGCATATTATCAATGTTGTTCAAGAGTAGCTTCTACATCCACCTGGAAAGCCAGAATTGGTCAATGTTAATCACGAAGATACAACACAACGAAAAAGGATAACTCATCTGTTCTAGCAAATCAAACAGGTCTTCCTCCTATTTTAAATTTTCCCAAATAGATTATATTTCTATTGAAACAATGAATCAACTGTTGGGTCAAATTCTACATGAGGAAAAACTGTATGATAATTTTCAATGGATGAACCATCTGTTGCAACATATGACTCATCTATTACAGCAGATAGGTCATCTATTGGTACAAATAAAAGTGGCACAAAGAGTTGTTTGATTTGCTACAACAGACGAGATATATGTCGCAACAAGTACTTTATCTAGTGCAATAAGTTAGTCAACTGTTGCAACAGATGTATATATCTGTTTGATAATTTTCAGCAGATCTGTCATCCATTAAAATAGAAATGTGCCTGTTTGTTAGTTAGTTGGAAGACATATCTATTAACCTTGTTCATCTCGTGTTGCTCTCTTTTGGACATTGTACATTGCTCAGTGCAACACACGGACAGAGGAGTTGCAATTTCGCTCTTTTGGGTGCTTGATTTGCATGTAGAACATTTCCTGAGAGAGACAAAATTTGTATAACTAGTATGATCATAATCATAATGGTTTGTTTTAAATACTATAAGAAGAGCATCATTAGCACCAACAGAAACACCACTACCATCACCAACAGCTCCATTACCACTAAGACCATCAACAATAAAAAGCTCATCCTCCAAAACTATTTTTCTTGTAATAGTTGTTGCTCCAAACAATTCCATTTTTATTTTATCGATGACCTTAGGGTCTGAAAAAGTTTGCACAGACCGTAAAGTAAGAAAAAATGGCATCTTCAACTATCGATTGGTCGGAACTAGCGACGAATGCACATTCTAACATAAATCATTACATATATTAGAATGATGATTAGATTATTCAAAAAAATCATTAATTAAAATAAAAAATTATTTATAATTATACTTACTGTATCCTTCAGGGGGTTGAAGAGATCAAGAAATTTTGCATTTTTATCAGTTTTGGCCGACAACCTTCTCAAGATTCTTTGACAGAAAACTTCTTCCTGGTAGTTAACTTGTTGTCTCAAATGAGGAATGGTTTCAAACGCCCAAGCCTATAAAATAACGCCAATAAATTAAAATCATTATTGAGTAAAAAAAAATGATATCATAATAAAAGAAAGAAATGAAACATTTACCATAAAAGCCCATGGAAAGCCATATAAGTTGACTGTCTTTGGCGCTAACGGAGTCAACAAATATTGGACAGTCATTTTGAAGCTTTCGTAACCCCAAGGATAGCTGTTAAACGCCTCGAGATCCTCGAAGAGCTTTATTAAACCAATGCTTATGTTATTATTAACGTCTCTCGCCCAAAGAATATTATGTACAAACCAAACCAAGCACAATGACTGCTTGTGCTTCTTTGAAAGTTCTTTATCTTTCAACGCTTCTATCAAATTTTTATTTTTGAAGCTTTGACCAACAATGGACACCAGGTCATCACGATCACACGAATTTTCTTTGCCTTTTTTGTGTGTGTGGGGTGATTTTTTGGGGTTAGAATAGGTATAACTTGAGAAGGAGGATAACATTTTAGTGCAGTAACTATGGCAAACTCCTTCCAACTAAAACAAAGAGGCATGCCATAGTAATTTATCCACAGCTCATCCATCTTATATTTGTTTTCATACATAAATCTACGCTTGAGAAGTTCATATACCATTTTTATTTGGAAATGAGCATTGTTATCCTCCGACAAATCAAGATATTTCCCAAAGTAGTTGTCCCTGAAATAAGTATCCAATTTTTGTTCTCGAAGTATTTTTCTAAAGGCGTTGAAAGATTTTCCCATGGCTGACTTAACCACGAATCACCCGTTAAATCTGTGGCACCATCGCACTGCATTCTCACAGGATAACGATCAATGCTGAAGGTTTTGACCAACTCTTCGGCAAAAGGGCTATTAGCATTTGTATCATCTCTTTTGAAACATTCCTCCTCTCCGTGTTTATCATATTCTGCTCTTGATTGAGCTAATAGTTGTAAAGTAAGATCATAGAGTGGTGGATATAGTCTATCTACTTCACTTGTTCTTTTACTTGGACTTGATTCGGCTTCTGTAGTTTTGGGAGCCATATTATCTAAAGTTAACAAGAACATAAAAAAAATATATTATAGTTGATTAATGCATCGTTAAAAAAGGGTAACAGTAAATCTAACAAGCAAAATAGTAAAATAACAGTTCCAACAGATCACTTATCTGTTGCACCAGGTAGTATATCTGTTGCAGCATATAATAAACCTGTTGCAGCGGATGAGCAATCTGTTGCAACTATACAAAATATATCACTCATCTTTTAAGACAGATGAATGGTCTGTGCAACAAATCACATATTGTTGCAACATGAGTAATCTGTTAGGACAGTTAAATAACCTGTTGCAACGGATGAGTAATCTGTTGCAACAATACAAAACATACCGCTCATCTGTTAAGAAAAATGAATGTTCTGTGCAGTAGATCAAACATATGTTGCAACATCATCTGTTGCAACATATAATTGATTTATTAAAATAGTTAAATAATCTGTAGCAATGGCTGAGTACCACAGACCATTCACTTTCTCAATAGATAAGTGATCTATCGGAACAGTTAACTAACCTGCAGCAACAACTGAGTAATATGGTGTGATAATACAAAATATATCACTCATCTGTTGAGAAAGATGAATGGTCTGTGCGATAGGTCACACATTTGTTGCAACACATGAGTGATCTATTGGAACAGTTTTCAACGATCAATATTGTTTAGATTTCTTCCAACATTGGGCCGTCTATCATGGCAAGATGAATGATCAGTTGAAAAAATTATGTCTTGGACATATCCTGTTGGAAGAGTTGATAGAATTTTATCCAACAGGAGGTTCATCTGTTGCATCAGATCATAAATCTGATGGTTTTTTATTGCATCAGATGGTTAATTAGCTACATCAAATTTTTTATCCGATGCTTAATCTATTGCAACATGTGGTTAATCTGTTGCATCAGATATTTAAACTGTTGCATCATATGATTAATCTGTTGCATCAGATGATTAATCTGTTGCATCAGAATTATAATCTGATGGTTCCTCTGGTGCATCAGATGGTTGATCTGTTGCGTCATCTGACAACTATGTTGCATCAGATGGTTAATATGTTGCACCAGATGAATAATCTATTGGATAAAATAAAAAATAGTAGCATGATTTTGTTCAATAGAAAAACAACAATATTACCATTTTTACCAATAACAAGAATAGAACAAATCAACCCAAATCATTGTTTTGTTTTTATAAACACAAACAACAAAAATCAAACTTCAAAAACATGCAATAAATAACAAAAAATATCATTCACTTTGAAAAGAGAAGAGAAGAAATACCAGAAATTAGGGTATTGTTCAGACCACATTTCAAATTAAAACAACAAATATTGAAATTGTTAACTAATACTATAAGAGAAGTTGACTCAAGTTCCTCATTTTCTTCAAAACTAAAAGGTCATTACCTGTGAAAGAAGAAAAGGAACGATGATAAATATAAAGTTGTTGTGGCCGGAGAGCAAGGCTATCACGTCGATTGAAGGTTGAAGAATTCAAAATTGTTGTGGCTGGAGAGCAAGGTTGCCACGTCGATTGAAGGTTGAAGTTGAAAAGGAACTCGAAGCCCAACTATTTGTCATCGGATGTTGAAGTTGCCGAGGATTGAAAGGAGAAATTTGCAGAACTGTTGGTTGGGAGAGAGTTGAGAGAGAGAGAGACTGGTTGATTTGGATTGAAGAGGGGTGTGGGTTAGGTTGATTTGAATTTTTAAAAAGATTAGAAAGTTTGGAAAATATTAATCAAGTCCACAATTAACTTAATCATGTTTCCTAGTGATGTTTGACCCTTTAAGTTGATCAATATCACCAATCCTTTATTTAAGACTTAAAAGACACCTTTCCTTCAATTTTCTCAAGTTACTTTGATTTATTTAATTATTTTTTTAAAATAAAATTTACTTAAGCTAATTTTAATTTAAAATTGAATTTTGAAAAATAAAAAATATCTCTTTAATAACCACTTCATTCTTATTCCCCTAAATTAACATCTCCCCATCCACATTCTTATTTTTCTTCTTCTCAGTTTCTTTTCTTCTCCTTCTCAGTTTCTTCTCATAAAATTTTTCCATACATCAAACATTTGCAGTATAATCTAGAAAATTAACAATTAAAAATGTACAAAATACAATTTTTTTAATTAAAAAATAAATGATCGAATAATCCAAAATCTGGACATATACCAGAAAATAATCAGGTTTATCTTTAAATTATCTGATTATTGTTGGATCCTACCAAATCATACGCCATCATATTACCTCAAAATTGATATTTTTTTAGCATGTCAATGATCCAAAGAAATGCAGTTTGTCTAATTTTATACTAACATGATAGGAGCATTTTTCATGTGAAAGATTTAAACTCATCATTTAAATGCCATGCATTTTGTAAAACATGATTTTAAGAATTCACAGTTTCATCTTGAATTACCGGATGATAACCTCCTCAATTCTAACTAATTAATATAAAAAAAATTATATCATTGACTCATAGTAGAGTGAAATCTTATCACTTTCACCTTAATCAATTAATAATTATGCCTCAATATCAAATTAGTTGCTATATGTTAGCCATATGAGTCCTCAATATCCACTCTATATTTAATTTTCATCTCTATTCATGGTACTACAATAACAAAATACCAAGTGTATTCCCACATAATGGGGTCTGGGGAAGGTAGAGTGTACACAGACCATACCACTACCTCCGAAGAAGTAGAGAGGTTGTTTCCGATAGACCCCTGGCTTAGGACCGATAACAGTATAGCAAATCACAAAACATAAATGCACGTAAACTAGTACATTATGCAAAATAAACTAACATCGGTATCCACAAGGTAATATAACAGCCACCAGATACTACTAAAAAACTACCTAACCGAAAACATAGATATCACTGAACACCCACGAATAAGAAACTTCAAACACAAATAAAGAAACGCTCTCACCCCCTAACCCTCTACCCTAATCCGCATCCTCCACACCTTCCTATCAAGGGTCATGTCCTCTGTTAGCTGTAACTACTCCATATCATGCCTAATCACCTCCCTTCAATATTTCGTCAGCCTACCTCTACCCCACCTAAAACCATCCATAGCCAGTGACTCACACCTCCGCACTAGAGCATCAGAGCCCCTCCTTATCACGTGCCCGAACCAACGTAACTGCACTTCTCGCATCTTGTCCTCCACCAAAGTCACCTCCACCTTCTTCCGAATAATCTCATTTCTCACTCTATCTTTCCTGATATGGCCACCCTATCATGGTAAACTAAAAAAAGGAAGAAACTGAGAAGGAGAAGGAAAATGAGAAAGATGGGGGAGAGATATTAACTTAGGGAAATAAGGATAAAAGGTTCATTGAGGGATATTTTTTATTTTTTAAAATTTTACTTTTAAATAGAAATTTCAGATAAGCAAATTTAATTTTATAAGGAATAATTAAAAAGGTTGAGTGACTTTCGAAGTAAAAATGTAATAATTGAGTTACTTTTGGAGTAAAAATCAAAGTTGAGTGACTTTCTGAAATAAAAATTTATAGTTGAGTGACCATTTGAGTTATTACCTTGTTCTTCTAGCTATTTGGCATTCTTTTCCTGCCAGATGTTGCTTGGCATCCTCTATCGCACCAGTCGATACTCAAAGTAAATAAGTTTCTCTTGAAGGATCTAGGCAGGTGAGATGCAACTGCTGGCCAGTCAAATGTTGAAGCAAATGGTGTCTCACTCACCGTGAGCCTAGATGCTAATGAAATTATCAACACTTCTTGCCTTGACTCACCGAACAGTCCCGGTAGTGCTTTCTCTAGAATTTCATCTTCCTTCATCCAAAAATACTGTTCGTTAAAATCACTAATTTTGTAGAAAAAATTATATAGTTAACGCTTGTTACATTTCTTTTGAAGGACTTCGGGAAGCAGAGAGATCAGACGGTTATTTCAAAAATGTACTTAAAAGTCATAATTTTTCCAAACATGGCCATCTCCTATGTTTGTATAGAGTAAAATTAGCTTGCACACATGGTAGAACTCATAATGGAAACATGGCACATAAGATCAGAGAAGATTGCTTGTTATTGAAAAAATGCCCGGGGCAAAGTTTAGCTGGAAAGATTTGATCCCAGCTCTTTACCTAGGAATCAAAAAGATCGATATCAATAAAGAAGGTGAAATCGTACAGCCCGAAGTTCACAAAGAATTAGAGATCAAGAGCAAGGACACATCTTGATGATGAAGAAAAAAGGATAAAAGAAACACATACTTTAGTTATATCCGTATGAGACTGTCATTCACGAAGAGATATTAGCTGACAATTATAACTGTACTTCTACATGGAGTGTTTCGATTGGTCGTAATATTTTAGGGCTCTAGTGGAGATTTGTTAGTATTTGAAATGCAAGTTTAATGACGTGAGGCTGGAGAATGAGGTGGTAGTGAAGTTGGAATCACAGGTGGTATGTAAGAGGGATAGTTTTAAGTATCTCGGGTCCGTGATTTAGGGTAACAGTGAGATTGACAAGGATGTCTCGCACCGTATTAGGGCGGAATGGATGAAGTGGAAGCTCGCTTCGGGGGTGTTGTGTGGTAAGAAGGTGTCGCCCAAGCTTAAAGACAAATTCTACAGGGTGGCAGTCCGTCCGGCCATGTTGTATGGAGCGGAGTGTTAGCCAGTTAAGAACTCCCACATTTAAAAAATGAAGGTGGCGAAAATGCGGATGTTGCGTTGGATGTGTGGGCTGACTAAGGGAGATAGAGCTCGAAATGAGACTATCAGGGAGACGATTGGTGTGACTCCAATAGAGAATAAGATGCGGAAAGTCTGATTGAGATGGTTTGAACACGTGATGAGGAGGGGCATGGATGCCCTAGTTCGTAGGTGTGAGGCTAGCTTTGAAGGGTTTTAGGCGGGATCGGGGTAGGCCGAAGAAGTACTGAGGAGAGGTGATTAGGTGGGACATGGAGCACTTACAGCTCACTGAGGACATGACCCTAGATAGGAAGATCTGGAGGACGCAAATTAGGGCAGAAGGCTAGGATCAGTTTGGGTCGCTAGTGTAGGGAATTACTTTGTGGGGGTATTATTCTTGTTATGATACCTTGTTTAATGCTTTATTATGAATTTGTGTACTTTTCTCTATTTTTGATTACTTGTGGGTGTCGTATTTATGTTATGCCATCTTGTTCCATACTTTACTATGAATTTGTTTAGTATGCCGTGTCTCGAGCTAGGGATCTATCGAAAACAGCCTTTCTACTTCTTTAGAGGTAGAGGTATGGACTGCGTACATCTTACCCTCCCCAGGCCTCACTATGTGGGAATACACTGAGTTTGTTGTTATTGTTGTAGTGGAGATTTGTTAGTTGTTGATGCATCACCTTTATTATAATTCAGTGGATTTTAACATACTTGTAATGTAGGAACTCTGTGATAGTCAATTAATGGTGAAGAACAATATAGAATAAACCAATGAGAAGTAGGGGTGGGCCTTTGAAAATACGGTTCGGTTTCGATTTTTTTAATTCAGTTTTTTCGGTTTTCGATTTTCTATTTAGGTATACCGTAATTCAAACTGAATTATTTTGGTTCGGTTCGATTTATTTCAGTTCGGTTCGGTTATGTTTCTAGTTAATAAATTCAATTTTTTGGTTTTGCAATTGTCCCATTTTAGCGCCTTGATTATTGCATTTTCTATAAATGCATGACTGTATGAGCCACTTATGAAGTCTTGCAGTAAACCAGCAACTGTTCCACTTATGCTATGTTCCATTTTCCATTTTGCATTGCAAATGTCACATGCCAAGAACCCTTAAATTATTTCCGGTGTTGAACAGAAAGGGACTTCTAATCACTTGATGCTTGAAAATTGACAGCAATGTCAATTGAGTTGTCATTGCTTTTTATCGGGTATGCTATCAGTTGAACCAACCACACTAACTCGACTTTCATCATCCATCTATGTAAAATGTAAAATTGAAAGAGAACAAAATTAACAGTACTAGTAAGGAAATAATATAGAGTTGTCATTGCAGTACATATGAACAAACCTATTTTTGTCATTGCAACAATATAAATTTCATTTCAGTAAGAAAATAATGAATAATATATCATGTACCTTTTAATAACGAAAAACTTCACTATAATTAGCCTAAAAATTATAAAATTTTAATATAATGACCACAATACTCCAAGTCTTAAATAATAGTAGCTTAATATTAACATAATTGTTAGCTTTACGAAAGCAATCAGAAAGAAAGGATATACACTAAAATTCAAAATCCAAAGATCACAAACTTCAAAGAAAATCACTAATCCATATCATATTAATAGGCCTGCAAAGTAGAATTCACTAGTATTTAAATAGTATGTCAACTTTTTGCTAGAAAAGAACCATAGTAACAATAAATGAGTAGAACGGATTGGAATCAAGCGAAGATGTTTTCTCATCGGAGAAATTATGCAACCAAGATATCACTTACAACATGAAAATTAATTGACAGAATGGGAAGAACAAGAAAAACAAAAAAAAAATAGAAAAGTACCTTCATTCGCCGCTGTTACCGTTTCTCGTTAGACAGGTGACTGATTCCCTTTTCCCGTTTGTACTACGTTGTTTCTTTCGTTCTTCGTTTTTGAGTTTTGACCAACTTTTTGTTGAAGGCTACGGAGTGAGGAGGAGAAGCAGATGCAATTGCAATTTGCAAACTAAAGCAGTAAAGCTTTGTTTTGTTTTGACCTAATTTACTATTTATAATTGAATTTTTGGTTTTGGATTTGGGTGTGGGCTGCTGTAGGCTGTAGGCTTAGCCTATATTTGGGCTGAAGGTACTTATAACTTAATGGGCTAAAATATTATATTTGGACTGGTATAAAAAATTTTGGTTAAACCGATTACCGAATTAAGGTGGCCCAAGAACCGAATACCGAACCGAAAACCGAGTTTATTTATTAAAAAACCTGAACCCAAACCAAAAAACCAAATTATTTCGATTCGGTTCAGTAATTCAATTTTTCGGTATTTATGCCCACCCCTAATGAGAAGTGTAGAAGAAGAGAGGAGGAAGAGAAATGCAATGCCCCAAAAATTTTCTAGCTAAGTTTTTATCCGTTTGTTATATATCTATAGGTCCAAACATGATTATTTTTAATCATAGACAAGTGTCATGATATTTACCTAGTGTATAAAGTGTTTTTGATGTGATAATATTCATAGGAAACACTTAGAACAAAGTTGAGTTGAGAACTTTTGTTATTGATTGTGTTGTGGTATTCGATCCTACAAGGGTCAACTTTATACGAGTATAACTTCTAGAATATATTGGGTTTTTTATCTATAGAGACACCAAGTGAAAAGTAATTGAGTCCTCTTTTCAACGCATCTAATTTTGCCTTAATCTGATACCCGAATAAAAAGTTATGAGTATTTTCGTGAGTGAATCAGTGAGGGTCCGAGATTAGAGCGTGGCACGCCCTCTGTGCTTCGTGATAAGAGTCTGACACGCTCCCTATGCTCCGTAATAAGGGAGTGTTACTCCCATGATCATAGAGATGCTAAAATAAGAGTCATTTATGTCCTAAATGGTCCTATAACTTATACTAACACGTTTTCCCTCACCCTATACATGTTTCCTCTCATTACCAACTCTCAAGAAAACCAAAGAGGAATTTCTTCTCAAAAATTCAAGCTTTCAATGTTCCAATTCAAGTTTCCATCAAGAAATTCATTAAGTCCATGTATGTTGAGTTTGAACAAGGATATTCTTCCATTCTTGTACCCAAAAGTTTGATTTTTACTTGAATTTTAAGAAATTAATAACTAGGGTTCATGCCCACTTTTCTTATGCTTTAAAATTATGATGTTTCCTCATGAAATAATCTGGTTTAGCAAAAAAATTCATGTTCACTGATATTTTTATCCACGAAGTTGATCTTATGCATTGAGTTTTGGTATTTCGACGTGGACTTTCTACGAGATGGTAAATGATTACAATTTGAGCATAATGCATTCAGCTTACAAGAAATTCAAGTTTCCTAGTTCAAGTTACAAAGCATTACAGCATGATGAAAGTTTCAGTTTTGATCTTATGATCTCAGATAAGACATGAAATTCACAAGTTTCTTAATGAGCATAATTTTATCAAGAGAAGCATAGTTGGTTTTCAGTTTTACAAATCCATATGCTACTTTAAGGTGAATTGCTTAAATATGAGCATAAGAGTATATATTTTGGGAGTAGTATTTAGCACTGAGAGGGAAATGTAGGTCCAACGTCCTATTTCCTAAAAACTATGTGCCATTGCTTAAGGGGCCTCATGCCCAAATGAGCTCAGTTTAGTGATCATTCTAGTTCAGGTTCTATACCGATGGAAAGGTATAGGATAGTCCTCCTCAACATGGATCAGACGTTGGACTCTGTGCTAGCTCACATGATTTATGTCGGTTATAAGAATATCCCATAGTAAAGAAGATTTTAGAAATGAAGTGTAATGGCTCAAAAGCTTTACTCAGATGATGTTTTATGACTTATGTTTATACTAATTCAATTTTTAGTTTCTTTCATGATCATGGTGAGTCTATTTACACTTAGCATGCATGTTTTATTATTTTGATTAGTATCAGTTTTACTTATTGCATTTACCCTTATATACTCAGTACATTCCAGAAGTACCGACCATATATACATCTGTGTGGAAATATTATATCATATTGTAGGTATCAGTTGTAGCCTACAACATCATGATCAAGCAGTTTGCAGCTTCCAGCCAACAGGTGATGATTTCTTTATTTGAGGACTCAAGTCGTTTTTTAGATTTAGTATTTTATTTTAATTCAGTTGTATTAGAGATAGTTGTGGGTCATGTCCCAGCTACCTACGGTCAGTATTATTAGAGGCTTCATAGACAGTTAGTAAGAGTTAATGTGTTCTGTTTTAATTTCCTTTTGTATAACCAGTGTTGCAAATGATTTTAATCACTATTGTATTGAACAAGTTCAAGTAATGACATTACTTTCGCCTAGTATTTTCAGTTTCATGTATTTTATTCAGTTCTCGTAAATTATGCCAATATCATCGATTATCTTGGGATCACTTTGCGGTTCTAAGCACCATGGACGCTACAGGGGTAGTCTTGAAACATTACAAGAAAGTAGTTGCGTGAAAAAAAAATAGAAAAATTATTGTTTTACTGAAATAAAAAAAATCTAAAGTTGGTTACAGCTTTTTATATATAGCTATCTATTTATAGAAAAATCTACACCTAACATCATTAGCCAACTATCTATACAACTAACATCGCTTAACTAACCATAAGTTTAGTTTTAACCTCTAACTAAGACTAGTTATCAACTTGCGCTATCAGTGTAGCCTTCAACACTCCTCCTCAAGATGATGTCTTGAAATATATCAAAAACTATAAGCCTCTTTAGCAGTTACTAATGTTGTAATCTTTCTATACCTTTGGTGATTACATCAGCTAGTTACTTATTTGTAGAAATATGTTCGCCTAGTATTTTCAGCTTCATGTATTTTATTCAGTTCTCGTGAATTATGCCAGTAGCATCGATTATCTTGGGATCACTTTGCGGTTCTAAGAACCATGTAACGTCCAGAGGTAGTCTTGAAACATTACAAGAAAGTAGTTGCGTGAAAAAGAAGAGAAAAATTATTGTTTTACTGAAATAAAAAAAAATCTAAAGTTGGGTTACAACTTTTTATATATAGCTATCTATTTATAGAAAATCTACACCTAACATCATTAACCAACTCTCTGTACAGCTAACATCACTTAACTAACCATAAGTTTTGTTTTAACCTCTAATTAAGACTAGCTATCAACTTGCGCTATCAGTGTAGCCTTCAACACTCCTCCTCAAGATGATGTCTTGAAATATATCAAAAACTATAAGTTTCTTTAGCAGTTACTAATGTTGTAATCTTTCTATACCCTTGGTGAGTACACCAGCTAGTTCCTTATTTGTAAAAATATGTTCAGTTTGTATTATACCTTGCCTAATTCTCTCTTTCTCACACAAGTGGCAATCTATATCCATATATTTTATCTTCTCATGAAATATTGGATTGATGGCAATCTGAATTGCAGGTTTACTATCACATTGTAGCTTTTCTAGTGTATATATATTAACTCCTAATTTTTTAAAAAACCCAATCAACCAAGTGATCTCTACAGTGCAAGATGCCTTATTTCTGAACTCAGCCTCTACTAAACTTCTAGACATTGTCTCAGTTTTTTAGATTTCCAAGAAATGAGAACATCTCCAAACCTGTGATTGATCTCCTGATTTCTAAGCACACACCCTAGTTAGAGTCATAAAAAGCCAGCAAATGATTAGTCTCTCTTACAGGCATAAAAAGTCCCAACCCAGGTGCTTGCTTAATACACCTCACTAATCTAAGTGCAACTTCCAAATGCGACACTTTCGGAAAATACATAAACTGACTCAAGACTTATAAAACAAATGACACACTATGTCTAATCATAGTTAGATAGAATAGTCTACCTATAAGTCTAGGATATACTCCTGGATCCTCAAGTAGCATTTCTAAATCCATATCAAACTTTTTTAGACACTCATCATACTCAATAGAGGTCAATTTCTAATTCACTTCAAGTGGAGTAAAAACAGGATTTGCTCCTCCTAGCTATGATTAAGAGATTAGCTCAAGAGCATACTTTATTTGGCTCATCATAGTACCCTTTTTGATCTTTAAAACTCAATCCCTAGAAAGAACCTAAGTTCACCTAGATCCCTCATTTGAACTTTTTCTGCAAGGCTTTTCTACACTCACTTATCAGTTCCACACTGTCACCTATAACCAGAAGATCATCTTCATAGCTAAGTACAAAAAACAATGTTGTTACCGGTCCTTCTAGTAAGGAGTGAGTAGTCATAATGACTGTAGGAATCCCAGGTGTACTAATGTTTGAGTCAACTTTAGGTTCAACTGTCTTGGAGCTTGTTTAAGTCCATACAAGGACTTCTGCCATTTATAGACCTTGTGATTCCCCCTTGTCAAGAAAACCCCTTGAGATTTTTCATGTAAACCTTCTTATACAACTCACCACTAAGGAAAGCATTATGCACATCCATCTGAAAGATGAGCCAAGGCTTAGAATCAACTAATGCAATAATAGATCTTATTGCGACTATCTTGGCCACCAATGAAAAGGTTTCCTTAAAATCCAACCCCTCTCTTTAATTGAATACCTTAGCAACCAACCTAGTTTTAAGTTTCTCAACCTCCCCTAAGATTATGAGTTTTATCTTAAACAGTAACATACATCCAATAGGCATCACCCCAGATGGTGAATCTACAATTCTCCAAGTGTGATTATCCTCCAAAGCAGCAATCTATTGTTGCATTGCTTCTACTCATTTGGGATCTAGAGAAGCCTTTTTGAAGAATATAGGCTCGGAAATAGTAGAGAATGAGCTAAGAATCTTTTTATAGGAAGGACTGAGCTGATCATAAGAGACAAACAAAGAGATACAATAAGAGTAAGGCTTATGCTTAGAAGACCATATAATCCTATAATAAAAGAGAAAGTTTAGAGCACCTAGAAAACCTCTTTACTTCAAGAGCTAGAGCTAAATTAAAAGTCACAACATGAGAAAGTATCTCTTGTGTAGGGGAAGGAGCAAGTACAGGTAAAATATTAGTTATAGGTGCAACATCAGCAAATGATGAAATAGGAAGACAAGACTCTCCAGGAAGAGAGTTAAGGTCAGTAACAGAAAAAATAAGAATGCTTGAAGGTTTAGCTGACTTTAAAGGAAGACATTTTTTTGAAAGATAATATTTTTGTTAACACTGAAGATGTGAGAGTATATATCAAAAAACTATGTATCCATTCTAAGTATATGAATAACGCATAAACACTTCAGAAAAGCCCTACGTGAGACTTATCAGAGATATAAGGACATGAAACATTACATAGTCACCCAAGCATCTTCAAATGAGCCAAGGAAGGTGCATAGAAGTAGAGACTCTCAAAAGGAGTTGAAAACAAAAAACATTGGAGGGAAGTCTATTAAGAATATAGACAGTTTTAGATACACAACAACCCAAAACTTTAGAGAAAGTGAAACTTAAAACTTAAAAGCTCTAGCAACCTATAGAATAGTCCTATTTTTTCTTTCAACAATGCTATTTTATTGTGGGGTATATACATACATATATATGATATAAAGTGGTCTCTCTCTCTCTCCCTACCCTCTCTCTCTCTCTCATCCCGATCCCCGGCCCCCGTCGCCGTCGCCGACCTTCGGCGCCAACCCGACCCGACCTTTGGCCTTGACCTTCGATCCCCGGTGCTGACCCCCGTCGCCGCTCCTCGCTGCCCTCCATCACCGACCTCCGGTTCATACCCCCACCCCTCTACCCCCCACCCCCCTTCCATCCATACTCCCCCCCTCCGGCGCCGACGGGATACAACAGCCTCCCCCACCTCGATCTCCAGCCAGCCGCTGCTCGGTCTCCAGCCGCCGATTCGGCTCCAACAGCCAAAGCTTGGTCTCTAACCGCAGCTCCGCCTACACCCGCCGCTCGGTCGCCAGCAGTCACAGCACCCAAACGACGACCAGTTCCCTCGGTCTCCAGCAGCCGCAACTCCATCTCAGCACCGGAATCCCCCGAAACCTGGTCAACGCTGGGCTTTGGTTTTCGGCTTGGTTTACAAGCGTAACCCGGTGACTTCTAACCTTTGTTATTTCATTCTTCGTATTATGCTAGTAGTAGCCCCTGTACCTTGACTTGTGTTGGATTTGTTGATATTGTCTGTTGTCTGTTGTTGTTGTTGCTGTAGTCGTTTCTTGCACTATTTTGGATTGGGTTATCGGCTTGGGAATCTATTTTTGGGGTTGTGGGTGTTGAGTCCAGTGGTGTTTGCTCTCTAGTTGAGTTTAGTTTTGTTCCTGGATTATTCCTTTGAATTTGTGTGAGCCTTGTATTTCTTGCTGCTGCTTTGCTACTACCATCGTTTATATCTTTATATTTTCTTATACTTTCGTGTAGTTGTGGCTGTGGGCGGTAATGGTTGGATAGGGTCATGTCCAAGGGGGTTGGGGCGTGGGGCCGTGGTGGGGGCGGGGGATGAGGAATGGGTGGGAGGGGGAGGGAGGCCAAGGTTTGGCCGCGGGGGGGGGGGGGTAGTGGAGGGCATGTGGATAGTGATGGTAGGCTGAGGTTTGGGTCTTGGAATATAGGAACCCTTCAGGGTAAGTCCATAGAGCTTGTGAAGATTCTTAGGAAGAGGAGTATCAATATTGCGTGTGTTCAAGAGACCAAGTGGGTAGGGTCTAAGGCTAGGGAGGTGGATGGTTACAAGCTGTGGTACTCTGGGAGCAAGAGGCGTGGGAATGGAGTTGGCATCTTAGTAGATGAAGAGCTTAGAGGTCAGGTAGTAGAGGTGAAGAGGATCAACGATAGGTTGATGACTATTAAGTTGGTCATTCGGGGGTTTACCCTGAACGTGTGTAGTGCATATGCGCCGCAAGTGGGATCGGAGGGGGAGGAGAAGATGCGGTTTTGGGAGGCATTGGAGAAGGTGGTGAGAGGCGTGCCTAGCTCGGAGAAGATTGTTGTAGTAGGAGATTTCAATGGCCACATCGGGGCGTTACCGGGAGGCTTTGGTGATGTGCATGGTGGTTTTGGTTTTGGGGAGAGAAATGAAGAGGGGGCTACTCTATTGGAGTTTGCGAGGTCCTTTGGGCTGGTGATCAGGTGATCGTCCTTCTTCGGGAAGCCCGAGTTCACCACCACCAGCCCAA